>NW_025111029.1:600000-852689 GCF_015476425.1 Leptopilina heterotoma
TTCTGACAACAACTTGAATGTAAAATATTTTTGATTGAATAATTGAACTTTCAAGTGAAACTGGAAAAATCCTGTTGATAAGTTTAATTCTTCATTTATTTAAAATTCAAATTTTTTCCAAATTTTCAATTAGAATTCTTCGAAAATACGATTATATTTCTAAATAATTTTTAAAAGTAAACAAATTAAATTTATTTTAATAAAATTTTACAAAATTTCCAATTGTTTCAATTTTTTAAAAATTGTTTTCGGAAATTCAAGAATATTTTCAAAAAATGTTAATTTCAAATTTCAATCATTTTTGTAAAATAAATATTTAAATACCTACTTATTTTTCTTTATTTGCTTAAAATTTCGAAATACTTTCAATTTAAAACCATTTAAAAAATTTGTTATGAAAATTTGAACTGTGCAACTCTTTCCAAATTCAATTATTTTTTTAGAATTTTTGAGTATTATTGAAAACTTTTCATTTCCAAAGAAGGTAACAAATTAATAATTTTTTTAAACTTAAATATTATTATACTTTTACAGCAATTCAATTATTTAAATAAAAAAATAAATAATTAATAACATAATTTATTTAAATAATTGAAATCTCAAATTTTTTTTATAAGAATTCATTTGAAAGAGAATTTCAGTTAAAATTTTAGAAAATATTTCTAGAATTGAAAGAATTGCTGTTCTAATTTTTAGAAATAATTAAATTTCAAAAGCTTCAACATTGAAAGTATTTTGAAATTTTAATTTCTGGTGGGCAAATAAATAACAATAAGTATTCAAATATTTATTAAACAAACAAAAAAAAAAATTTCAAAAAGTATTTTGAAATTTTAATTCCTGGTGGACAAATAAATAACAATAAGTATTCAAATATTTATTAAACAAAAATGAAATAAATTTGAAAAATTTTATTTAGAAATTCTGCAAAAAGATATTTTGAAAAATCGTAATTCAAATTTTTTGAAAAATGGTTGAATTTCCGAAAATAATTTTTAAAAATTGAAAAAATAGTCAATTTTCTCAAATTTTATGTTTAAAAGAATTTTATTTTTTCACTTTAAAAAATAATTCTTAAAAACTTTATTGTATTTTTTGAGGAATTGTAACTAAAAATTTGGAAAATAATGAAATTTTACAAAAATTATTTTATTTAAATAATTTAATTTTCATAGTTGAATTCTGGTTAAGAATAAATTTAAAAAAGAATTTCAGTTAAAATTTTGAAAAATAATTGAATATTAGAAGCTTTATAACACGAATTTTAAGAAATAATTGAATTTTAAAAAGGTTTAAATTGAAATCTTTTTAACATTTTCATCGCTATGAAAGTATAAATGTTTATTTAAAAAAATGATTAATAGATTATTTTCCTTTAATAATTATTAAATTCTTGAATAATTTTATTTAAAAATTCTAAAAATATAATTGACTTTTGGAAAAATTGCAGTTGTAATTTTTAGAAATAATTAAATCTCAAAAGCTTTTACATTGAAATTATTTACAATTTGAATTAAAATAAATAAAAAACAGTTTTTTAATATTTTTTCAACAAAAATAATTATTGATATTTAAAAAAATTTAATGTAGAAATTCTAAAAAAAATTAGGTGTTGAAAAATTGTAATTAAAATTTTTTTTAAAATAATTGAATTCCGCCAAATTTCAGTTATTTTAAATAATAGTACTGCAATTTATAAATTCAACAGTCGAACCTGTTGGAATGCAACTATATTTTAAATATTCTTTTTGCATTCAAAAATGTCAAACAAGAATTATTTTCACTTAGTTCCAGAATATTGTAAAAATATTACAAAATCAAATTAAAAAACAAGTTTTTAAGGATTGTTTACTTTAATAAAATTGAAAAAATCGAGTTGCATTCCGACAGGTTTCACTGTAACCTAAAAATTCATATAAATATCATTTGTAAGCAATAAAAACTTCTACATATTATTTTCCGATAGATGGAAAATTCGTATTAGAAATACGAATAGAATACGTTAGAAAATCGTAATAATTAAGGAAGAATCTGACAAAGAATCGGATCAAAAGTTAGTCCAATGTCATAATTTCGTGTTTTAAAAGAGAAGGTCTTAAATTTTTTATTTCTTTCGGTAGAAGCGTAAGGAATTTAATTTTCTACATTTTGAACAATTTAAAGTTATATTTGAATATAAATTATACTTTTTTGTCAATAATAAATAATTTAAGTAACATAACCTAAAATTAAAAAATATTTCTTATTGACATTGCAAATTTTTATTTAAATGCAACTTTAAATCGTTTTAAATGTTCAAAATTAAATTCTTCGCCTTTCTATCAAAACGAATTTAAAATTGAATTTTTCTTTTTCTTTTAAATTACGAAATTATGACATTACTAACTTTTATTTTGACTGTCCGTCGGATTCTTCCGGGACGCATGATTCTTCCCCAAATGTCATTTTTCCGAAATGTCATTTTACCGAACTGCACTTTTGCGAATAGTCATTTTTGCGAAAAGCCAATTTTGCGAATTGTCGATTTTCCAAAAAGACATTTTTGCGAATTGTCATTTTTACGAAAAGACATTTTTGTGAAATGTAATTTTTGCGAAAAGCCATTTTTGTGAAATGTCATTTTTACGATTAGTCATTTTTACGAATTGCCATTTTTGCGAATTGTCATTTTTGAGAAAAGTCATTTTTACGAATTGTCATTTTTGCGAATTGTCATTTTTGCGAAAAGTCATTTTTACGAATTGTCATTTTTGCGAATTGTCATTTTTGCGAATTGCCATTTTTGCGAATTGTCATTTTTGCGAAAAGTCATTTTTACGAATTGTCATTTTTGCGAATTGTCATTTTTACGAATTGTCAATTTTCTGAAAAGTCATTTTTGCGAATCGACATTTTTACGAATTGTCATTTTCCGAAAAGTCATTTTTGCGAATTGTCATTTTTGCGAAAATTCCTATAGGGAATCTATATGTCCATACAAGTTTACTATAGGAATTTTCGCAAAAATGACAATTCGCAAAAATCACTTTTCGGAAAATTGACAATTCGTAAAAATGTCGATTCGCAAAAATGACAATTCGCAAAAATGACTTTTCGCAAAAATGACTATTCGCAAAAATGACAATTCGTAAAAATATCGATTCGTAAAAATGGCGATTCGCAAAAGTGACAATTCGCAAAAATGTCTTTTCGGAAAATCGACAATTCGCAAAATTGGCTTTTCGCAAAAGTGGCTTTTCGCAAAAATGACTATTCGCAAAAGTGCATTTCGGAAAAATGACATTTGGGGAATAATCATGCGTCCCGATTCTTCCTTAAATAACTGTTGAAACAAAATAAATGCGTCGCTTCACGGTAAAAAGGGACCTACCTCAAAAAAAAATTTTAGGTTATGTTTGACACCAAATATGAAATAATTAATTACATTAGAAATTTTAATTCAATTGAATACTATTTTTCATTTTGGATTTAAGTTGCTTCTTGTGATGCGAAGGTTCTAAATGGTATTTTTCGAATTTGGAGGGAAATAGTCTGAGTTTAACGATTTTCCTGCAATGAGGGCCGCGTTAATGCTTTTAGAGTGAGCTCTTCAGTGAAACATTCATAGGTGTTCGTAGGTAGAATGCAAGGAGAATGAGGCTGAGGTGGCTACGCTTTTGGCACTTTCCAGGACATTAAAGTCACATTCCCCAGTAGTTGAAGTAGAAACTATCTGTAAAGCGGTCAGGAAATTTCGAGTGCCAGGGTCAATAATTAGGTCGATCGAAAGTGTTTTACTAGTATAGAGGTTTCTTATCTAATCTTCAGTTAATCTACAGTTGGCACCTAAGTCGTAACCCTATTGCACCTGAAAATTCCGACAGTTACTAAGCAAGTATTCAGCAAGCATTTCAAATTAGATATTTATTCTTCCCCAAACAGGCAAAATTTCTTTACCTCACAAGTTGCTGAACTGCTGTGGGCGAACAAATTTAATGCTATTTGTAACAATCATTATTAATCATTATTATTGTAATCCTCGCCTCGGAAACAATTTTTTTCTTTTGATAATTATTTATTTTAATGTCAGAAGCAATTTTAAAAAAATTCCAAGAGGTTCCAAGTCGGGAGAAGTAGTGATTTTTTTTGTCACGGATTTTCCGAAAATTTCGAAATTTCAAGTAAATTGCTAATCCCTTGCTTTGAAAGCAATTTTTTTCTTTTGATAATTTTTTATTTTAATATTAGAAGCCATTTAAAAATGATTCTAAAAGGATCTGAGGCGAGAAAAGCAGAGATTTTTGTTTTTAATTGAAAATCCGCGATTTTTGAAAGATCTACGACAGAAAAAATTCAAAGTTCTCTTGGCATCTTTTTTAAATGGCTTCTGATATTAAAATAAATAATTATCAAAAGAAAAAAATTGTTTTTAAGTCGAGGAATGAAATATTTACTTGAAATTACGGGATTTTCGGAAAATCCGTGACAAAAAAATCAAAATCATTGCTTTTAAATGGCTTCTGACATTAAAATAAATAATTATCAAAAGAAAAAAATTGCTTCTGAGACGATGAAACAATAATTTAGTTAAAATTGCATGATTTTTAGAAAATCTGTGAGAAAATAAGAACAACTCTTTCCCAACCTTTCTCTTGATGTTAGGGTTTGAAGAAGTTACTTGGGTTAAAAATAAACAAATGATTGAATTCAAAAAATACGTCTTTCATTTTGAATTTTTTGAAAATGGACTTCAGATTCGTAATCAGCAACCCCGAAAAGAAAAATGTTTTCTCACTCACAAATTCTGGTCGTCTGAAAAGTTCTTAACATTTTTGGACCCACATTTAAGATTTTTCTGCTCACAGCGAAGGGGTTAAGATTTGTTTATCTATACAATCATCTAGTGAATTTAATAATGACGCCAAATGGATCACGAAGGCATCTCTGATAAAACTTCTAAAATTCCGGAGGTAAAAAATTATTTTTACTGAAATTAGCCGAATGTTCCGATGAAAATTATAATGCAATCAATATGTTATGGTCTCTCTTAAACATCAAGAGAAATTGTCGAAGCATAAACATGTTGCACTGGGAGTAAAGAGAATTTAAAATCCTGTGGACAATACAAAACAAAAGGAGATTGCTATTTTGTTATAAAATTTTAAATCAAACAATTTTTTTTTCTACACTTTAATATGTATTTAACAAACCCTCCAAAAAAAATTCTATTCGTTTTTTTTACAACAGCAGAAGCAGAAATAATTTGGTGCATCAACTGTGTCATGACTCACTCATTTATATTCTGGATAAAAAATATTTCCTCTAAAATATTGTTCCACTAGATGGACCGAGAATAATAACGTGGCTGGACGAACAATTCAAATTTTGCCAAATGTTGTAAAATACATCGATAGAGCCAAGAAGGAGACGCATGCTTATTCCCGAAATCTTTTTTGACCAAATAGTTATTTGATATAAAACTACTTAACTTGAAATTCACATAATATGCACATTATTTGACATAAATTTCATTGTACACAAAAAGGATTTAACATAAATATCATTTATCATAGAATTCATTAAACAGAAATATTATGTTACATAAAACTCAGATAACTTAATTCCCATTTGACATAAAAATTATGTAACATAAATTTCTATTGACATAAAAATCATTTAACATAAATTTCATTTGACATAAAATTCATTTAACGTAAATTTTATTTGTTATAAAATTCATTTGACATCAATTTCATTTGGCATAAATGTCATTTAATGTAATTTTCATTTGACATAAATATCATTAGACATAAAATTAGCTTGACATAAATTTCATTTGACGTGAATATCATTTAACATAATTATTATTTAACGTAAAATTTAATTTATATAAATTTCATTAAGCATAAATTCCACTTAACATAATTCTCATTTGACATAAAATTTACTTGACATAAATTTCATTTTGTATAAATCCTATTTAACATAATTTTCATTTGACATAAAGTTCATTTGACATAAAAAACATTTAACACAATTCTCATTCGTCATAAAAGTCATTCAACAAAATTCTCATTTGACATAAAAATCATTTCACCCAAATTACATTTTACATAAAAATATCGGCGCCAATTTTAAAAGTAACCAATTAGATATTATCAACAACATTGTGATTCGCCAATTTTGAAATTCGCGCCTATATTTCCATGTCAAATGATCTTTATGTAAAATAAAATCTATGACAACTGAATTTTATGTCAAATGAGAATTATGTGTAATGAGTTATGCGTCAAATGAAATTTATATCAAGTGAACTTTATGTCAAATGAAAATTATGTTAAATGGGATTTATACCAAATGAAATTTATGTCAAGTAAATTTTATGCCAAATGAGAATTATGTTAAATGGAATTTATGCTGAATGAAATTTATATAAATTTAATTTTACGTTAAATAATAATTATGTTAAATGATATTCACGTTAAATGAAATTTATGTCAAGCTAATTTTATGTCAAATGAGAATTACGTTAAATGACATTTATGCCAAATGAAATTGATGTCAAATGAATTTTATAACAAATAAAATTTACGTTAAATGAATTTTATGTCAAAAGAAATTTATGTTAAATGATTTTTATGTCAATAGAAATTTATGTTACATAATTTTTATGTCAAATGGGAATTAAGTTATCTAAGTTTTATGTAACATAATATTTCTGTTTAATGAATTCTATGACAAATGATATTTATGTTGAATGGTTTTTGTGTACAATGAAATTTATGTCAAATAATGTGCATATTATGTAAATTTTAAGTTAAGTAGTTTTATATCAAATACCTATTTGGTCAAAAAAGATTTCGGGAATAAGCATGCGTCTCGCCAAGAAGGATAAAAAAACTTCCTTCTTCAGTTAATTGCAAAATTGTTGAAAGCGCCAAAAAAGACAAATTTTTAAGGCAAAAACTCGGTTTTTTTCAAACACTAGCAAGCGATATGAATCCGTTTCTAGTCAAGTTTCAATCCGATTCACCACTTGCTTTATTCTTATATATGAAGAATTAGTTATTTTAATGAAAAATTTAATGTGCAGACTTGTAAAACCTGAGATTTTGGACTCTACTTCAGATATAAGAAAAGTCGACTTATCCGATGAAAAGAATTTATTTACTGTCAGGGAAAATCAACAAATAGTCAGGGAAAAGTCAGGTTATTTGGAAACTAAAATTTGGCGGTCACCCTGCTTAAAAATGTTCAGCGAATATTTTCGGGACATACTACACACTTTGCGAAAATGCAGGAAAAGAAAAGTGACTTTTTGAAATTCCTGACTGTTCCTAACCACTTAGAGAAGAAGTGGATGATAAGATACATGATGCTGGGGATTGATGGTTGGATAAAGGAGGGAGTGAAGCGTGAGAAAATAAGTGGATGGTGTACGACGGATGTATTGGTAGAAGGGTGAAAGTGCAGAGGTAGTTTGAGAGGACGAAGCCAGAATATGTACAAAGGAAACTGTAAACGAGAAGAAGCCCTGGCACAGACGAATTTTAATTCCAATTGAGGGGCCGGATCGAAGAACCGACGCAGTTCAAATGCAGTCCATTTGATTTTAATGATCTATGTCTGGTTCTTGCATTAAGGAATTCAATTATGATTAGCTAGAGGAATTTGTAACTTGAGTAAGGAATTTTGTATTTCAAACTTGTCTGATTCTACTTGAAAAAATCGAAAACTTCTTCGGTCAGGACGAGTAAATAAATACGTAATTTTTTAATGATTTCCCATTAATGAGACTTTCGACTATACATATTGTCTTTCTCTGAACAAATAACGCAAGTTGTAAATTCAGCATCGAAAACCCTATATTTAATAGCGTCAACCGAGTACTTTAGAAAAGTATCTACAATAATTGTTTTTCATTGATTCTATATTTTCAAAAATATAATGACGAACTAAAAAAAAATACAAAACTACTTTTTTTAAATCCGACAAAATATATCCGCAACAGAGGTGCGACTAGTTTGAATTATGAGGAAGTTTTCATTTTCGTGCAATAATCCAAAAAAAAAATCCTAACCACAGCTTTATTGCTATGGAAATTTCTAAATTCTCAAATTAAAAAAGGTTGCCACAGGTTCAGAAATTCAGGGAAAAGTCAGGAAAAGCAGAATTTGTCAGGAAATTCTGGGAAAATTCAGGGACTTTTAAAGGAAAAAATTTAATTTTTAGAATTTATAAGAAAATTCTGAATTTTTGCTCTCCTCATAAACTATAAAATTGCCACGAATTCTAAAAAAACCTTCAATTTTTTCTATTTCTGACAATAATTTCTTTTTAAATAAATTAATTCTTGAAGAACCATCATAAAATTATTAATTATAAATTATTTAATGAAAAATTTTACTTAAATATTTCCAAGTTAATTGAATTTTAAAAGAGTTGCGTTTACAATTTTCATGAACAGATGAACTTCAAATTTCATTTTTTTTTCAAAAAATTTCATTTGAAATTTTTTAAAATTTCAATTTTTAATGAATTTTATTAGAAACTTTAAATAACTTAGATTATTGAAAAATTTTAATAATTCAAATTTTTCTGAAATTAGTTAAATTTGTCAATATATATGTTTAATTAATTGTTAAAGATAATAAATTTTTAAGGGAATTTTAATTGAAAACACTTGAAAATTGAAATTCTGGAGAAGTTACAAATTATTGCAGAAATACAATTATTTTCAAAAGTAATAAAATTCGTCGCAGAAATTCAATTATGTTAAGAAATTTAAAAAAAATTATCGTCAAAATTTCAATTATTTTTAAAAATAATAAAATTCTTCTCTGAAATTCAAGTATTTTCAAAAATTTTCCTTAATTTAATGATTTTCAATATCTACTGTTCTAATAAAGTTTTCCTAAAGAATTCAATTCTTTACAAAAAATTTTAATACAATTTTACGCAAATATTTATTTTGATAAATAATAAAAATTTCACAAGAATTCAATAATTTATAAATTTTTTATAAAATTTCTTCACAATAATTCAATTATTTTCATAAATAATAAAATTTTTTACAGGGATTCAATTATTTTCTTAAATAATAAAATTCTTGTTAGGAATTGAATTATTATCAAAAGTAATAAAACTCATCGCAGAATTTCAATTATTCTTAATACAATTTTAAATTAATTAATCGAAAAATTCAATTATTTTAAATAAAATTTTCATAATTATTTATTTATATTTCAAAAAAAAAATAATTATTTAAAACAATGTTTATAACATTATTACAAAGAATTTAATTGTTTTCAAAAATAACAAAATTTTACCCAGAAATTCAATTCTATTTAAACATTTTTATAAAATTTTTAGCAATAATTCAATTATTTTCATAAATAATAAACTTTTTCTCTCGAATTCAATTATTTTTGGAAATTTTAATAAAATTTTTTACAACTATTCAATTATTTTCATAAATAATAAAATTCTTCGAAGAAGTTCAATTATTGTTAATACTATTTTAAATTAATTAATCGAAAAATTCATTTATTTTCATAAATAAAGTTTTCCACAAGAATTCAATTATTTTAAATAAAATTTTCATAATATTTATTTATATTTCAAAAATAACAAAATTTTACACAGAAATTAAATTCTTTTTAAACATTTTAATACAATTTTTTCCAATAATTCAATTATTTTTATAAATAATAAAATTTTTCTTTGGAATTCAATTATTTTTGAAAATTTTAATATGGTTCTTTGCAACTATTCAATTATTTTCATAAATAATATAAATTCTGCTCAGGAATTATTTAATACAATTTTACAGGAATTACTCGAGAAATGTAATTTATTCTTAAAAATTTAATTTCAATTCTTCGAAAAAATCAATTATTTAAAACAATGTTTTTTAAAATTCTTCTATAGAATTTAATTATTTTCAAATATTTTAATAAAATTGTTCGAAAAAAATCAATTATTTTAAATAAAATTTTAATTAGATTTTTTTTAAATAATTCAATTATTCTTTTAGATTTTAATACAATTCTTCCCAATAATTCAATTAAAGAATTAATGAATTTAACATACATAATATACATTACATAAATAAATAATTCCTCAAAAGAATTTAATTATTAAAAAATTTGTTAATAAAATTCTTTATTAAAATTAGATTTTAAGAAAAGTTTAATTATTTAATAAATTATTTTTTTTTGTATTTTAAATAATTGAATTTAAGTTGAGTTTTCTAATAAAAGTTGATTTGAAAATGAATTTTATTTAAAATTTTATATAATAATTGAATATTAAAAGCAGTCAAGTATAGTGTGAATTTTTAGAAGTAATTGAATTTTGAAAAGGTGTGAAATTAAAATCTTTTAAAATCTGAAATTTTCATAAAAATTGACAATTTTTGTAGAGTTAATTTTTTGGAAAAAGTTTAATTGATTTTTTTTAATTATATAAAGTTTTTAAAAAAAACTTTTTTTTATAATATTTTTTATAGTTTTCTTTATATAATATTATTTGATTTTGAAATTTTCGAAAATTTTAAGTTTTATGGAAAAATAATAACGATTAAATATTTATTTAAAAATGAAGTTATTGATGTTTTCGAATAATTTGACAATTAAAGAAGTTTGTAAATAAATGTAATAGAACATTTTTTTGTAGTCATTTTTGGAGTAAATCAGAATATTCTTTAGGGTCAGGGACTTGAAAATTTCTATCTCGATCGCCCTTCTAATATAATCGCTGAAGTCGCACTCTTAATATATGTCTTATATAAGCATATAAATATTCCCTAAAAATCAAACCCGACGTAGTCTAATTTTTCTCATCTAGAAAAACTTTTCAAATCGCACAATTTTCAAAATTTGACAATTATATTGACATGTGATAATGATAATAAAAATTGACGAAAAGAGAAGGAATACTTGTAGAAACGAATAGAAAAGTTAAAGGGAAAGGAATAATAAAGAGGGAGTTAAAAATAGAGAATAAGGGAATAGAAATTGAGGCGTAAAGGGAAAATAGTCCGATAGAGACAATAGTGATAATAGTGGCGAAGATTTAATTAATTAAATTTCGAAATTGCTTAAAAATAATAGTGTTACTTAAATATAGTCGAGATGTTAAAAATAATTTTATTGAATTATGCAGTCGTACACCGGGAAGTCGACAGCCATCACCAGGAGAAGAGGAGTTTCAAAAAAATGCAGCCACTCTGGCTGTGACCACTGGAGGCGGTGGTGTTGTATTGTTGAAGCCAGGTGTTGATGTTGTCGGTAATGAAGAACACTTTATGGCAGCATTCGCACCTGCCCCGCCTCATCATTTGCAACATCATCAGGCTCCACAAACCCATCATCTTCAGCATCCACATTCACAGCTTTTCGGAGCGCAGGGACCTCCGCCACCGCAAGGTCCGCCGCCCTCTCAACAGCAACAACAGCAGCAAGGTCCTCCACAACCCCAAGACAACACCACCCACTTTGATGTACAGGTAAGAGAAAATCCATCCCAGTACCTATTCATTCACCATTTTTTTACAATTTTGGAGTTTAGCAAAATCACATCATCCGCAAAAATCATTAAAGTTTAAATATATTCTTAAAGTTAGTGACCGTGTATTATTTTAATATTTTTGAATAAAAGGCTTTAAACTTTATCTGACTGCAGGGTTGCCACAAGTCTGAAAATTCAGGGAAAAGTCAGGAATAAAAAAATTAAATTATTATTATTATTATTATTATTTAATTTAAAAAAATTAAAAGTGCTGGAAAAAAATTAAATGTTTAGAATTTACAAGAAAATTCTAAATTTTGTCGTCTTTCTTGTTTGCCTCATAAACTATGAAATTACCACGAATTCTAAAAAAAACCTTAAATTGTTTTTATTTCTGACAATAATTTATTTTAAATAATTTAATTCCATTGAAGAACTGCCATAAAGTTATTTCTTATAAATAAAGTATTTTTTTTTTAAATTTTCATTTCAATTCTGTTGAAATTAGTTTAAATTTAAAAAATTTTAAAGCAATTTTTTTTAAAGAATTCTATCTTAATAAATATTAAAATTCTTTCAAAAAATTAAATTCTTTTCAAAAATTTAAAAAAAAATTCTCGTCAACATTTCAATTATCTTTAAAAAAAGCAAAATTCTTCGCCAAATTTCAATTATATGCAGGAATTTTTATAAAATTCATTGGAAAATTCAATTATTTTCATAAATAACAATATTCATCGAAAGAATTCAATTCTTTTCAAAATTAATAAAATTCTTCGGAGAAATTCAATTATTTAAAAAGAAAAACATAAAAAAAATTGTCAACATTTTAAATATGTTTATAAATAAATAGCAAAATTTTTCGACAAAATTCAATTACTTTCATAAATGATAGTATTCATCAGAAGAATTCAATTTTTTCTGAAAATAATAAAATGCAATTATTTTTAAAAATTTTAATAAAATTCATGGCAAAATTTCAATTATTTTCAACAATTTTTCTTAATTCAATTAATTTAATTTCATATGAATTTCCCAAAAGAAATTAATTATTAAACAAAAATGTTGATAATATTCTACACGAACATTCAATATTCTTTTCTACAAAAGTAAAAACTAATCAAGAATTCATTTATTTAAAATACAATTTGCATAATTTTTTTTTCTAAAAAATAAAATGTTTTAAAATTTTTGAATTGAATTCTTCGCAGTAATTCAATTATTTTCATAAATAATAAAATCATTCGGAAAAAGTCAATTATTTTCATAATAAATAACAATTATCATCACAAGAATTCAATTATTCTAAAAACTAATAAAATTCAATTTCTTTTAAAAATTTTAATAAAATTCATTGCAAAATGTCAATTATTTTTAAAAATAATAGTATTCATCACAAGAATTCAATTATTTTCATAAATAATAAAAATTATTTATTATTATTTATTTATTTATTATTTTCAAAAATAATAAATTTCTTTGCAAAAATTCAATTATTTTCAAAAAATCTAAAAAAAATTGTCAACATTTCAATTATCTAGCAAAAATCTTCGACAAAATTCAATTACTTTCAGGAATTTCATAAAACTCAATGAAAAATTCAATTATTTTTATAAATAATAGTATTCGCATCACAAGAATTACATTTTCTTTTCAAAATTAATAAAATTCAATTATTTTCAAAATTTTTTCTTAATTTAATGATTTTTAATATTCTACTATTTATAATAAACTTTCCTAAAAGAATTCAATTATTTAAAAACCATTTTGACAAAGTTTTACACAAATATTCAATTATCTTCTAAAGTTATGAAAATTCCACAGGAATTCAATTATATTTAAAATAGAATTTGCATAAATTTTTTCGAAATAAATCGATTGTTTGAAACTTTTTTATAAAATTCTTCGCAATAATTCAATTATTTTCATAAATAATAAAACTGATCGTAGAATTTCAATTATTTTTAATACAATTTTACAGGAATTGCTCAAAAAATGTAATTATTTATTTGTGTATTCAAATAATTGAATTCTTGTGGAATTTTCTAATAAAAATTGATGTAAAAATTAATTTTAATTATAATTTTAGATATTAATTGAATATTAAAAGCATTTTAAAATGAATTTTGAGAAATATTTGAATTTTGAAAAGGTTTGAAATTAAAATCTTTGAAAATTGAAAATTGTCATACTTTTAATCTAACAATTTTGTGAAATTAATTTTTTTGAAAAAATTTAATTGAATTTTTTTTGGAATTATTGAAAGTTTTTGTTTTCTAAAAAAATATTTAATTAGAGAATTTTTCAATTAATCGAAATTTCGTGAAATTGAATTGAAAAAAGAATGGATTTGAATATTCTCAAACAGCTTTTTCAAATATTATTAAAAATAATTGTATTAAGGAAGAATTTTATTTACAAATTCTAGAAAATAATTAATTATTGAATTGAAATTGAATTTTGAAGAATTGCAAATGATTGCAGAAATTTCATTATTTTCAAAAGTAATAAAATTCTTATCACAAAATTCAAATTTCAATTTCAATTCAAAGTTCAAATTTTTTTTAAATTCTCGTAAATATTTCTATTATCTTTATGAATAATAAAATTCTTTACCAAAATTCAATTATTTTCTAAAATATTCCTGAATTCAATGATATTCAATATCTACTATTTTAATTAAATTTTTCAAAAAAATTCAATTATATGAAAGAAAGTTTAATAAAATTCTACGCAAACATTTTATTATTTTCATAAATATTAAATTTTATCTCAGAATTTCAATTATTTTCATTAATAATAAAACTCATTGTAGAATTTCAATTATTTTTAATACAATTTTAATCGAATTTCTCGAAAAATGTAATTATTTTTAAAGATTTTATTAAAATTCATCGAAAGAATTCAATTATTTTAAAATTTAGAAATAATTGAATTTTGTTAAGGTTTCAAATCAAAATTTTCGAAAATGTGAATTTTTCATAATTTTAATTACAAATTCTGTGGAAAAAATTTTTGTCAAAAAGATTAATTGAAATTTTTAAAAATTATTTTAAATTTTTATTTTCTAATGTTTATTTAATTGAAGAATTTCCGAAGAACTGAAATTTCACGTAAAATTGAATTGTAAACAAATGGATTAAAAAATTCTCAAAGAAGAACTTGTTTAAAAACTATAAAAAATAGTTGATTTATAAAGAAGAATTTTATTTAAAAATTCTCGAAAATAATAATTGATATGAAATGATGATAATAATGTCGAAGAAGTTATAGTAAAAATATTCTTAGAATGTAAAATAATGATTTTATTACTTACTATTCTTTGATTATTAAAAGCTTGAAGATATTCTTATAAGTTGTTTATTTTCAAAAAGGTTTGAATTTGAATTTTTTGAAAATCTTAATTCTTATGGAAAAATAATAATTATTAAGTATTTATTTAAAAAGGAAGTTATTGATGTTTTTGAATAATTTTACTTTTGAAGAAATTTGTAAATAAATGTAATAGAACATTTTTTTGAGTATCTAATAATTTTTAGAGTGAATCGCAGAATATTCTTTAGGGTCAGGAAAAAATTAAAATTTCAGGAAAAAATGTCAGGAAAAAACAAAATTAAATTTTTGTGGCAACCCTGGTGTGATAACTACAGTCTTTAAAATTCGATCTCGCAGAGGTTTCAAGAGAACCTGAAATTCTGAAATTTCTCCAAATGGAGAAAAAGAAAAATATTTAGAAAGCGAAAAATCGCCCATAATACGCTTTCTGTAAACTACCCAACTGGCACTTACAATTAAAAGTTTAAAAAGAGATGAAAATTCTTTTATAAATAAAAATTCAGTTTTACATTCGGTACAAAATTTTACCGGTAAAATTGACTTTTACATTCGGTAAAAAATTTTACTGTAAAATTTTTTACATAATGTAGAACTTGCCATTAATTTAAAATAAAAATTTTCTAATACAACCTTATGAAAATTTTATTTGATAAAATTTCATCTAATAAATATTGCAGCTAATAATTTTTATGGGATATTTACTTGCGCGCCCCAATGAATAGAATCGAAAAATCAAGAGAAGAAGAGAAATTTACCTTTAAATAAAGTATATATGGAAAATAAAAGCAGAACAGAATATAAAGAAAAAAGAAAAAAGGAGAAAGAAAAAAAATGAAAATTGTAAATGCACGAGATTTGCTTCGTGCGCACCATCGACTATGAGTATGATCAAGAGCACATTTACAATCACGAACCTCCACGGCACGTATTATAATCAACACTATCGACTCTTCTTACGTCATATTCTATATACATTTATTGTATGGTACACACTAGATTGAACCCCTTCGAGGTATATTATTCCAGAGATTCTTTGATCAGTGCCAGCGTAATATTCTCACTATTGATTATCAGCACTGAGCGCCACATGACAAGACAAAGAAATGAAAGTAAAAGTGGAAAGTGCACTTTTTCAAGCTCTCATGTTTAAACAAGCGGAAAAGAAAAAATGACGAACAAAAATTAAATATATATATATCTCTAAAAGTATAGTGCGAAAAAGGACAATTTCAATGGTCTATTAAACTCTTAATGCTGGAAAATAGTTTTCAGGGAGAAAAAAAATTAGTTCATTCGTAAAAATAACATTTTTTCTTTGAGACATTCGCAGCCTTGCCACAGGTCAGGGAAATCAGGGAATTTAGTGAAAAGTCAGGGAAAGTAAAATTGGTCAGGGAAATCAGGGAATTTTATTTTGATGTTTTTTTTGTTTGCCTCATAAACTATAAAATTACCACGAATTTTAATACAAAACCTTCAATTTTTTCTATTTCTGACAATAATTTCTTTTTAAATAACTTAAATCTTTAACAACTATCATAAAATTATTACTTATAAATTATTTAATGAATAATTTTTACAATTTTCATAAACACTAGATTGATAGAAGAATTTTAGTTAAAACACTAAAAAAATTGAATTTTTGAAAAGTTACAAATGATTCCAAAAATTCAATTATTTTCAAAAGTTATAAATATTCTTCGCAGAATATCAATTATGTTCAAAAATTTTTAAAAAATTCTCGTCAACATTTCAATTATCTTTATAAATAGCAAAATTCTTCGACAAAATTTAATTATTTTCATAAATAATAGTTATCATCACAAGAATTCAATTTTTATAAAATTCATTGTAAAATTCAATTATTTTCATAAAAAACAATATTTATCACAAGAATTAAAATATTTTTAAAATTAATAAAATTCTCATGAAAAATTCAATTATTTTCAAAAAATTGTCAACATTTCAATTATTTTTATAAATGAATAGCAAAATTCTTCGACATAATTCAATTATTTTCAGGAATTTTAAAAAAATCGATTGCAAAATTTAATTATTTTCATAAATCATGTTTATCATCACAAGAATTCAATTTTTTTGAAAAGTAATAAAAATTCAATTATTTTCATAAATCACAATATTCATCACAAGAATTTAATTATTTTTAAAAGTCATAAATTTTTGCTTAGAAGTACAATTATTTTAAAACATTCTAATAAAATCGTTCACAACAATATTCAATTATCTTTATAAATAATAAAATTCTTCTTCCAAATTCAATTACTTTTAAAAATTTGAATAAAATTCTTAGCAAAATTTCACAGAAATTTAATTATTTACAAAATTTTTAATACATTTTTTCAGAAAAATTCAATTATTTTATAAGTAATAAAATTTTCAGAGGAATTCAATTATTTATTATACAAAATTTCATAAAATTTTTTGAAAAATATCAATTATTTATAAAGATTTTTATAAAATTTGTCGCAAGAATTCAATTATTTAAAAAAATGTAATAAAATTCGCTGTGTAAGAATTCAATTATTTTCAAAAGTTATAAAAATTCATCTAAAAACTTCAATTATGTTCAAAATTTTAATAAAAATTCTCGTCAAAATTTCAATTAACTTTATAAATAATAAAATTATTCACCGAAATTCAATTATTTTTAAAAACTTGAATAAAATTCGTTGCAAGAATTCAATTATTTATATTAACAATAAAATTCTTCACAGAAATTCAGTTATTTTTATAAACTTGAATAAAATTCGTTGGAAGAATTCAATTATTTTCAAAAGTAATAAAATTCTTCGAAGAAATTCAATTACGTTTTAAAAAAATTTTTTTTAAATTCTTGTCAAAATTTCAAGTATCTTTATAAATAGCAAATTTCTTCGACAAAATTCAATTATATTCAGGAATTTTTATAAAATTCATTGTAAAATTCAATTATTTTCATAAAAAACAATATTTATCACAAGAATTCAATTAATTTGAAAATTAATAAAATTCTTCGGAGCAGTTCAATTGTTTTCAAAAAACCAAAAAAAAAAAATTGTCAATATTTCAAATATATTTATAAATGAATAGCAAAATTTCTTCGACAAAATTCAATTATTTTTAGGAATTTTAATAAAATTCAAATAATTTTTCAAAAAATATCAATTACTTGCAAAGATTTTTATAAAATTTGTCGCAAGAATTCATTTATTTAAAAAAAAATTTAACAAAGTTCTTTTAAATAATTCAATTATTTTTATAAATAATAAAATTCTTCACCGAAATTCAATTATTTTCATAAACTTGAATAAAATTCGTTGCAAGAATTCAATTATTTATATAAATAATAAAATTCTTCACAGAAATTCAGTTATTTTTATAAACTTTTGAATAAAATTCGTTGGAAGAATTAAAATATTTTCAAAAGTTATAAAATTCTTCGCAGAAATTCAATTATGTTCAAAACTGAAAAAAAAATTCTTGTCAAAATTTCAAGTATCTTTATATATTATAATAAAATTCTTCTCCGAAATTCAATTATTTTAGAAAAATTTTAATAAAATGTTTGGGAAAATTTTAATTATTTTCATAAATAATAAAACTTATCGCAGGATTTTAATTATTTTTGATACAATTTTAATCAAATTTCTCGAAAAATGTAATTATTCTTAAAAGTTTTATTAAAATTTATCAAAAGAATCCAATTATTTAAAAATTTGTTGATAAAATTCTGTATGTGAATTAAATTTTAACAAACATTCAATTATTCAATAAATTATTTATTTTTTAATTTAAATAATTGAATTCTTCGAGAATTTCCTAATAAAAATTGATTTATATATGAATGACCGAATAATCGATTTATTATTTATAAAAATAATTGAATTCTTGCAAAACGAATTTTATTACATTTTCTTTTAAATAATTAGATTTTTAAATTTTTTTTAATTCCTACAGAAAAATAATAATGATTAAATATTTATTTAAAAAAGAATTTATTGATGTTTTTGAATAATTTTACAATTAAAGAAATTTGTAAATAAATTTAATAGAACATTTTTTTGAGCATCGAATAATTTTTAGAATGAATCGCAGAATATTCTTTAGGGTCAGGGAAAAAGTTAAAATTTTGTCTGGAAATCAGAGAAAAGTCAGGGAAAAATAAAATTAAATATTTGTGGCAACCCTGATTATTTTCAATGGTCTATTAATCTCTTAATGTTGGAAAATAGTTTTCAGGAAGAAAAAAAATTAGTTCATTCGTAAAAATAACATTTAAATGATTAATAAACAATGAAGGGGATTATTTTCTCTATTCGAAAAGAATAAAGATAAAAAATAAATATTTTAACAGTTCGAATATGATGAAATTTAAAATTAGGTGTTCTATTTTTTTTAGACAATTTCTTTAATTTTTAATAATTTTCAAGAAAAATTTAACAGGAAAGGTTAATAGCTACTCGATTATGAATCTTTGGGAGTAGTTTTCAAATACCTAGCAGGACTTCATATTTTTTTGAGACATTTGAATAAAAATTACAAGTACAATGCTTTTTGTTTTAATAATATACAATTTATTCCTGGCAAAAGTTTTTCTGCTTTTGATTTAATAGAGAAATATATAGAACGCTGTATGTATGTATGCTTAGAAAAAATTCCTAGTGTATTATTTTTGATCTATAGTAAAAGGAATTTGCAATCAGTATTGTTTTAGGGTCGCGTGATAACGACGTTCGTTCTTGACACTTCGTGTACGAAGAGTTGCTTGAAAATATACCAAGAGGGTCTAAAACGAAAGCAGAGGTTGCATGACTCGTTAGTGCAACTGAAGCTCTGCTTAAGAAGACCCTCGTTAAATTGACACTCCACCATTTTTTTTCTTCTTCTCCTTCTTCTTCTTCTACTTCTACTTTTAGTTGTCTTATGTGAGAACACAAAAGTATAATTCGACCAGAGAGAAAAATTTATTTTCCCCACATAATATAAACAGAAAATGGGTGAATCAATGAAAAATAATTACGAGAAGAAAAAGATTCAAACATTTCTTTTGAAAATATTCTGAAAAATTATAATCAAATTTTTTAAAACTATTCAATTATTTAAAAAAAAATATTCGAAATTCAATTATTTTCAATATTTAGTATTTTTATAAAATTTCGCAAAATAATTCAATTATAAAAAAAAAATTTATAAAAATTCTTCCAAAATTCAATTATTTTCGTAAATAATAAAATTTTTACAGAAATTCAATTAATTTAGAATAGCATTTTTAAAAAAGTTTAGAAAAAATTCATTATTTTACAAAATTTTTATACAATTCTTCATGATAATTCAATTACTTTCAATAATAATAACATTTTTCATGGAAATTCAATTTTTTAATAAAAGTCTAAGCAAGAATTCAATTATTTTCATAAATAATAAAACTCATCGAAGAATTTCAATAATTTTTAATACAATTTTAAATTAATTAATCAAAAAATTCAATTATTTTCACAAATAAAGTTTTCGACAAGAATTCAATTATTTAAAATAAAATTTTCCTATTTATTATATTTCGAAAAAAATTAATTATTCAAAACAATATTTATACCATTCTTATAAAAAATTCAATTATTTTCAAAAATAACAAAATTTTTCACAGAAATTCAATTCTTTTTAAACATTTAATAATAAAATTTTTCGCAATAATTCAATTATCTTCATAAATAACAAAATTCTTCTCATTTTTAAAAATTATAAAAAAATTCTTCGCAACTATTCAATTATGTTCATAAAATATTCGAAATTCATTACTGGATTTCAATTATTTTTAATACAATTTCACAAGAATTGCTCAAAAATCTTAACTATTGTAATAAATTTTATTTCAATTCCTCGAAAACTCAATTATTTAAAAAACTGTTTTTTTTTCAAATTCTTTGAAAGAATTCAATTATTTACAAAAATATTGGATTTTTTCACAGGAATTCAAGTATTTTAAATACAATTTTAATTAAGTTCTTTTGAAATAATTCAATTATTCTTTTAGATTATAATAAAATTCTTCCCGAGAATATAATTATTTATGTACATAAATAATTTTTCGAAAGAATTCAATTATGTCGATGAATAACAAAATTATTCCCGAAAATTCAATTATTTTTGAAAAGTTTAATAAAATATTTTGCAACAATTCAATTATTTTCATAAAATATTCGAAATTCATCACAGGATTTCAATTATTTTTAGTACAATTTTACAAGATTTGCTTAAATTTTTTTTAAATTTATTGGAACAATTCAATTATTTACAAAAATATTAGAATTATTCACAGGAATTCAATTATTCTTTTAGATTTTAATAAAATTCTTCCCAAGAATTCAATTATTTACATAAATATTTCTTCGAAAGAATTTAATTATGTCGAAAAATAACAAAATTATTCCTTTAAAGTCAATTATTTTGAGGCATTTTAATAAAATTCTTTGCGAAATTCAATTATTTTCATAAATAACAATAATCATTACAAGAAATAAATTATTTTAAATACAATTTAAATTAAATTTTTTTGAAATAATTTAATTTATCCTTCTAGAGTTTAATGAAATTCTTCCCTAGAATTCAATTATTTACATAAATATTTCTTCAAAAGAATTCAATTATTTACATAAATAATTCTTGGAAGGAATTCAATTATGTCGTTAAATAACAAAATTATTCCCGAAAATTCAATTATTTTGAGGCATTTTAATAAAATTCTTTGCAAAATTCAATTATTTTCATAAACAACAATATTCATCACAAGAATTCAATTATTTTTGAAAAATAATAAATTGTTTCTTGGAAATTCAATTATTTAAAAAAATTCTTCCCAAGAATCGAATTATTTACATAATTAATTCTTCAAAAAAAATTAATTATATCGATAAATAACAAAATTCTTTGCAAAATTCAGTGATTTTCCTAAAAAAAATATTCATCACAAGAATTTAATTATTTTTAAAAGTAATAATTTTTTTCTTGGAAATTCAATTATTTAAAAAAATTCTAACAAAATCATTTGCAAGAATTTAATTATTTTCATAAATAGTTAAATGCTTCTTAGAAATTCAATTATTTTCAAAAAAAATTTAATAATATTCAATAAAGTTAAATGATTTTCAATGTCTACTATTTCCCCAAAAATTTCCAAACAGTATTAAATTATTTAAAAATTTTTTTATAAAAATCTTTATAAGAATTCAATTCTTTTCATGAATTATAAAAATTTCTGAGGAATTAAATTATTCAAATTAGAATTTGCATAAAATTAGTCGAAAGAAATTAATTATTTAAAAATTTTTATAAAATTCGTTGCAGGAATTCAATTTATTTGCAGAATAAGAAAGAAGTAAATATTTTTGATGAAAATTAGTAAAAAGTCAGGTAAATAAAATAAAGAATGGAATTTTTTGTCAGTTTTGTGAAGTTTTTAAAATGAGTTTTTTTGGTCGTCAAATTTAATTTTTCGATAGCTAGGTTTTTACTACTTTTTCAGTTTGAAAACTACTTCTTGCTAATTTTTTAAAATTATTTATCGAGTGCAAAGTCTGTAAAAGAAAGCGAATTAAAATTTCTGCAGCATTCTTCAAAAAAAGGGCAAATTTTTTAAAATCCATTTTTAGAATTAAAATGTTCAATTTTGGAATGCTTCTAGAATAATTGTGGTGGGGTTTTTTTTTTTGCCATTATTGTCTAAAATCGGCTCGTCAAATACGCTTGTCAGTCACAAAATATATTGCGGTATTTTTAGTGGTCTTACATAACATTTAAGGAATGGTTCTACTCCTTAAATCATAACACACTTTTGAATTTCACATTTTGCTTTGCTGCCAACATTACTCTGATTGAAGACGAGACGAGAAATCTATATTTATGTAGAGATAAAATAAATGAAGCTCTCCCTTTGTCAAAGAGAATATTGACTAATCATCATTCTTGTGCTGTTGCATTTAATGATTTCATGCGAAAAAAAATGTTTTTTTTTGGCGTTTGTTAAAATATCCCTTAATTTTGTTGAAAACTTTCGAACCTAAGTTCTAGAATTTTTCGTAAGTTCTAATTTTGACTTAATTTTTACTTAACAAAAAGTACCTTAAAGTGATAAAATAATTCTCAACCACTGTTTAAATACTTTTGTAAAGTTTCCTTTCAACGGAATTTTTATTTTTTTGAATTGATTGAAAAATTAGATTTTGTCAGAATTTTCGATGTAAAGAAATTTTGTATTATAGAATTTTTATTCTGAAATTTTATTTCTTTGGACTTATGTCATTTTTCAAAAAAAAATGTACTTTTCACAATTTTTTTTTCTGAATTGAAGTAAAATTGACCCGAATAGTTTTTTATCCTTTTATTATTTTTATGTGACCGAATTTTATAAAATATATTGAATATAATATTAAAAAAAAATATAATATTACAAATATTACAAAAAGAGAAAAAATGACTTTTAAAAATTTACAGGTATTTTTAAAAAAAAATTTTTTTTAAATAAAATTTTAAAATCAAAACTGATACGGAAAATTTGTAGATTATAATAAAAAAAATACAAATTACAAAAAAAAAATTATATCGATATTTTAATTTCAGAAAATTATGAACAGCGTTAAAATAATTCTCAAGCACTGTTTAAATACTTTCGTAAAGTTTCGAAAAAAAATACCAATAGGTTTTTTAAAAAAAAATTGAAAAATGCGTCTATTTTCAATTTTCGCAAAGTAAATTTAATTTTGTGTGTTTAACGATTTTTCGCTAAATGACTTAAATAATTTTAATTGCGAACGAATGTAAAGAATCATTAATTAATAATTATACAATGTTTTATTAAAATGTATAACAATTTTTTTTTTAATTTTGTGACACTTTTTTTAAGCCTCTGTGAAGGATTAAAATAATAGACCTGGATCGTGAGTTAAATATAAATGTGGTTAAAAACAAATATCAATCCATCCAAGTCAAGGTAAAAATAAAGCACTTAATTTTATTGTTTCGACAGTTCAGCTCCTCATTAGAAGCGTTAAACATTTTTTCTTCAAGTTAAATGAAAGTAATGTAAATAATTGTATTTTGTCAAATTAAATTAGTTTGATTCAGGAAAATTTGTTTAACTGATTCGAATCAATTTAGTCAAATTTAAAAAATAAAATTAATTAATAAATTTTTTTTAACAATTTAGAACAAATTTAATTCAGTTGCAAAAAATTTATTTATTTGTTTGTTTTAACTGATTCGAACGAATTTAATTCAATGAAGAGAAAAATGTATTTATTTATTTAAACTGATTCGAACAAATTTAATTCAATTGAGAAAGATTTGTTTGTTTATTTATTTAATTTAACAGATTCAAACAATTTGATTTATAAACAATTTATTTCCGTTGGAATTAAAATTCTTCAAAACATTCAAATTCAAACCTTTTTGAAATTCAACAACTTATAAGAATATTATTACAAAACATGAAGAAGGTGATCATTCCGAGTCTTGGACTCGGAGTGATCGCCTTCTTAATGTTTTGTAATAATTTAAGTTACCATCAAATTTTTCAAAAAAAAAAGTTAATTTTTTACAAAAATCCTAATAAAATCCTTCGCAAGAATTCAATTATTTTTAAAAGTAATAAAATTTCTCAAAAAATTCAATTATTTAAAAAAAAGTGTAATAAAATTCGTTTTGCAAGAATTCAATTATTTTTATAAATAATAAATCGATTATTCGGTAATTCATTTTTAAATCAATTTTTATTAGAAAATTGTCGAAGAATTCAATTATTTAAATTAAAAAATAAATAATTTATTGAATAATTGAATGTTTGTTAAAATTGAATTCTCATAAAGAATTTTATCAACAAATTTTTAAATAATTGAATTCTGTGGACAAAAATTTAATAAAATTTTTAAGAATAATTACATTTTTCGAAAAATTTGATTAAAATTGTATCAGAAATAATTAAAATCCTGCGATAAGTTTTATTATTTATGAAAATAATTAAAATTTTCCCAAAAATTTTATTAAAATTTTTTTAAAATAATTAAATTTCGGAGAAGAATTTTAATATTTATAAAGATACTTGAAATTTTGACAATAATTTTTTGTTTAATTTTTTAAAACATAATTGAATTTCTGCAAAAAACTTTATTACTTTTGAAAATAATTTAATTCTTGTAACGAATTTTATTCAAGTTTATAAAAATAATTGAATTTCGGTGAAGAATTTTATTATTTATAAAATAGTTGAATTATTTAAAAGAATTTTTGTTAAATTTTTTTAAATAATTGAATTCTTGTGACGAATTTTATAAAAATCTTTTTAAATAATTGATATTTTTCGAAAAATTGTATGAATTTTTGTATATTAAATAATTGAATTCCTGTGAAATTTTGCCAAGAATGTTATTAAAATTTTTTTAAATAATTGAATTTCGAAGAAGAATTTTATTAAAATTTATAAAGATAATTGAATTCTTGTGAACGATTTTATTAGAATGTTTTAAAATAATTGTACTTCCAAGCAAAATTTTATTACTTTTCAAAAATAATTGAATCCTTGTGATGAATATTGTGATTTATGAAAATAATTGAATTTTGCAAAGAATTTTATTAAAATGCCCGAAAAATAATTGAATTTTCGGGAATAATTTTCTTATTTATTGACATGTAAGTAATTGAATTCTATGGAAGAATTTTATTAAAATCTAAAAGAAGAATTGAATTATTTCAAAAAAATGTAATTAAAATTGTATTTAAAATAATTGATTTATTTTGAACAATTTTATTAAAATATTTGAAAATAATTGATTTCCTGTGAAAAATTCTAATATTTATTGAGAATAATTGAATTCTTGCAAAGAATTTAAAAAAAAACATTTTTTTAAATAATTGATTTTCACGAGGAATTGAAATTAGATTTTTAAGAATAATTCCATTTTTTGAGCAATTCTTGTAAAATTGTATTCAAAATAATTAAAATCCTGCAATGAATTTTATTATTTATGAAAATAATTGAATAATTACAAAGTATTTTATTAAAATTTTCAAAAATAATACAATTCCTGAGAAGAATTTTATTATTTATGAAAATAATTGAATTATTGCGAAAAATTGTTATTAAAATGTTTAAGAAGAATTGAATTTCTGTGAAAAATTTTGTTATTTTTGAAAATAATTGAATTTTTTAATTGAATTATTGCGAAAAATTATATTAAAATGTTTAAAAAGAATTGAATTTCTGTGAAAAATTTTGTTATTTTGGAAAATAATTGAATTCTTCCAAAGAATTTTATAAACATTGTTTTAAATAATTAATTTTCTTGAAGTATAATAAATATTATTAATTCAATTATTGATGATAATAATTGAATTTTGGGTGAATTTTATCAATTTTTGTTAAAAATAATTGAATTCTTTTGCGAAATTTTGTGAAAATAGTAGATATTGAAAATAATTGAATTTCGAATATTTTTTGAAAATAATTGAATCGTTTTAAAGAATTTGATTATAATTTTTGAGATTAATTTTTTAATCTGTAGTATTAGCGAATTTAAAGTAGTGGAAATTCTCAAAAAAAAAAAAAACAGAATTAGTAGATTTTTGGCTGAAATTTAAAAAAAGTACCCAAATAGTAGCATAACGTAAAAAAAAGTAGTAAATAGTAGGTTTTAGCAAATGAGTGCGAAGCCTGTTCTTTAATTTTTTTGTTAAATCCTATTTTTTTCTGCCTAATCTCGATGATAATGCAAAGACACGAAAATATTTATTCCTTGAGGGAGAATGTAAATGAAAATATTTGACTGTCTGGAAAATAAACATGTTTGTTTCTCGTCTGAAAATGAAATGTTTCTTACACATTATTTACATTTGGCCAGCAACTAAAGTGCGCCCGAATCGAAGAGAGGTGATGGCGAAAGAGTTAAAAAGTTGGAGGGTGTGTGTGTGTGGGTGGGTTGAAAGAAGGAAATAAAAAATAAAGAGAAAAAGGATGGAGTGTAACACGCTAGTTTGCGTGCTCGTTCATCCCTCGGAATCCGTAGGTTCTCAACTTTCGATAGTCTACATAAAGATATCGTTACGCTTGCGACCCTATTTGCGGAAGTTGTAAATATTAAACTTTATTTCATTCTCTTTTAGTAGACATTTTCTAATAATTGAGATTCTTCAGAAAAATAAACTTCTATTTGTGTTAAAATTACCATTTTCTTTTTAAATTTAACGGGTTTTTCACACAAATCAAAAATGATAAAAAATAAAATATAAAATTATTTAATGAATAATTTTGCTTAAAATTCAAAAAAAAAATAATTGAATTTCAAAAAGGTTTTACATAAAATTTTTAGAAAGTTTGTAATTGGAAAATATTCGAATAGTAATTTCGCAATTTATCATTGAATAGAAATCTAAAAACATCGAAATTCACAGCGACTGAAAGATTTCAGCCCAAATTTTGTTAGAAGTTATGAAAAAAAATTTTTTTTATAAACTTTTTGATAATAGAGAAATTGCAATTATTAAGATTCCCATAATTCAAGTGAATTTTTAAAAATTTATGGACAATATATGTCAGCAGGCGGTATTATTAAAATAATTAATTGTTAAATAAATTAAAACTAAACATGTTTTGCTGACAGATATTAATGTAATCTGTTTCGCAGTTTGCTTAGTTGGCAATATTTTGAATATTTTCTTGCCAATAATTACTCAATATTTCTTAAAATACTTTTTTGAATTTAAAAGAAAAGTAACGCCTAATTTAGGTCAATTTATAAATTTTTATTTTTAACATTAATAATTTTATATTTTTGTTATTCTTAGGTTTTTTTTTTCATTTTGTTTTCATTTTCTTTTTTTATTTTTGTTTTCTTCAAATATTTTTTAAATGAAAATAAATATAACTTTTAGGTTTTAATATTTAAAAGAGTATGAAAAAAAAATTATATTTTCGAACAAAAAATAATTTCTGTTGTGTGGAAAAAAATGTTTTGTGTAATTAAAATAATATTTAAATTGCAATAGAATTTAGGTTTCTAAATTTTTTTTTTTTTTTTTTTTTTTTTTTTTTGAAAGGGATGTAAATAATGAGAGTCGAATAGTAAAAACTAGTGAATCATGTATATCTATATATGTGAGTCTTTTTCCTCCCTTGAATTATTTTGTTTTCTATTTTTCTGGTCTTTTTTATCCAACGCACTCTGGAGATGTAGATCCCTCGAGCATGCACAGAACGTTAAAATTAAGGCACAGCCAATTAAAGCTATGTAAAGCCATCCGTGAACCTCTACAACCTCAAGTAAAAGAGATTTAAAAAAAATCACTTAAACCGTTTGCAAAAAAGTTGAGTAGACGCAGTACTATGTTTTCCACCGCTACTAGCCTACTCGCCACACAGAAAATTCTAAAGAACATTAAACCCTTCTAATTCTCATAATTTATTTATTCACTCATTCATTTATTTATTTATTTATTTATTTAGTAATTTCAATATTTGTCAAATTTTTATTATTTACTTAATTACTCAATAATTTTTTTAACTCTCTTTGTTAGTTACAAAAACTTTCTTTTTCAAATTTAATTAAAATTTAATATTTAAAAAAAAAAATTTTTTTCGAAATATAAAAATACAAAATATAATAAAAACTAAAAATACAATGTTAGTTCAAAACAATTTTTAAAAGTAATAAAATTAAAAGTAAAATTAAAATTCTTTCAAATATAAAATTTATTTTAATGAAATTTGACAAAACATTTAATTGTTTCAATTTTTTAAACTATTTTCAATTAAATAATAACAAAAAAATAATTGATATCTTCAAAAAAAAATTTTAATCGCAATTTTCCAAAAATATATTTTTTTTAGAATTTCTACATTAAATTGTTATGAAAAAAAGAATTATAATTTCGTTAAAAATTGTGATTAAAAACAGAATTTAGACAAATTTTTTTTTCAAAGAAACAAAAAATTTAGGAAACAAAATATGATTCACAAATTAAAATTATGAACATTTTTCCACTTCATTTTATAAAAATCTTTTAATGACCGAATTTATAAAAAAAAATTTTCTTTATTCCTAAAAATTTTTTTAAATTTTGTTAAAAATTGATGATGAAAAAATAGAAATTATACAAATTTTTTTTTATTTATTACCAATAAAACTGAAAGATTAGTTAAAAAATTTTGATTGAAAAATATAAATACTCGAAATTTATTTCTTTTTCAAAAAGAAAAACATAATTTTGTATTTAAAAATTTTAATTAGTAGAAATTATGCAAAATTTTTTCATTAATTTCTAAAAAAAACTTATTTCTTTAAAAATTGCGATTAAAAAAAATTTTTTTTTTTTAAAAAATGCGAAAAATTATTTCTTTAAAAATTGCGATTAAAAAAATTTTTTTAAAATTGTGATTACAAATTTTTGTTTAAAAAAAATAAAAATTTTCTAACCCAAAAAATATGATTGACAAATCAAGATTACGAACATTTTTTATTACCATTATTTTATAAAAATATTTTTAAATTACGCAAATTTTACCAAATGAAAAAAAAAAAAAAAAAAAAAAAAAAAAATTCTGTTTTATTTTCAATTAAAAATTGTAATCGACAAATCGAAAAACTGTATAATTTCAATTTGTCAAGCAAAGTGTTAACGAAAACAAAAATACTTTTTAAAAAATATAATTAATCGAAATTTACTTAATTCTTCAAAAATATTTAAAAACCTTTTAAAATTCAATTATTTCTTAAAATTCCTATATTTTTTTAGCCAGTTTTTATTTTAGTCAATTTTTATTAGGCAGAGAAATTTATTGCTTAATTCAATCAAGAAAATTCGCTGCCTAATAAAAATTCGTTGAAATAGAAATTTTAATAAATAAATAAATTATCCTTTTAAAAATTAAAAATTTAAATCGTTTATTGTAAAATTTCGGTAATTTATTAATTTTTCTTGATTATGAAAAACGGTTAAATGTGGAATTTGAAAATTTGGAATTCTTCGCTACAAAAAGTCTATGGCAAATAAAGAGGTAGATTAATTTTTTTGTCGCATTGAATTTTACATTTAAGATTAAGCATTTTACATTTAAGTAAAAAAAAAAATTATTTTTCCTTGATTTTAAAATTTGAGTTGAAGTTTTCTATTTTTTTTTCTAATGTTGGGACTAAATTTGAAGAAAATTCCACCTCTTTAAGAATAGAAGCCACAGAGAACGTGCTGAAAGGTTTATTCAGAAACTTAATTTTCGTTTGACATGAACACTTTGGCTTTCAGGAGAATTTGTATGCTTTGAATATTAAAAAGATGAATTCTTTAATATTGGTTTTTTCTATTCTTTTTTTCTTTATAATTCCAGAATGTGAGAGTGCATGGAAATTATAAAAATTTCATTTTTCCTGTATATTATTGAGCCACAGTATTGTAAATTCGATTGATTATCTACAAATTATGTAAAATTACTTATTGACAGATAAACTAAATTTTGACACAATTTTATGTTTAATTCTAAAATTTTTTTTATATTCAATTTTTCTTTTCATAAATTATATTTTTTTCCAAATTTTCAATTAGAATTCTTCAAAAATACGATTATATTACAAAAAAAAAAATTTTAAACGTACACCAGTAAAATTCATTAAAATCTATAAAATTTGTTCAACGGTTTCAATTTTTTAAAATTATTTTCGGAAATACAATTATTTAAAAAAAAATTCAATTACAGTTTTTTAAAAAACGAATTTTTTCGAAATTTATAAATTAAATTATTAAAAACTTCAATGCTTTTTTAATTTTTTGTCAAACAAAGATTTAAAAACTTATTATTTATTTTTCCACAGGAATTAAAATTTCAAATAATTTGAATGAAAAACCTTTTAAAATTTAATTATTTCTAAAAATTGCAACAGTAATTCTATCAAAATTTAATTACTTTTTTAGATTTTTTGAATAAAATTATTCAAAACTTGGGTAATTCCAAAACTTTAAGAATTTTTAAAGAAAAATAATGTAATTAATCATTTTTAAAAATAAAAATTTTAATATTTTTATACTTTTGCTTCCCTTAATGTTTTAAAGAATTTAACTTAAAAATCTTTTAGAATTTAATTAATACCTTAATTATTTTCTAATGTTTTAACGAAAATTCTTTTTTAAATAAATTCCTATTAGATTTCAACTACGAGAATTTAATTATTGTTAATTATTAATAAAATTCTTTAAAATATAAAATGAACAATATAAAATTTTACAAAATTTCCAATAGGTATAAAATATTAAATTCTGTATTTTCATTCGGATATAAGTGATAGAAGTCAGTTTTAGTCGGACATGATGATTTAAATTTTTTTTTCGGAATCTTAAAGAAACCACACAGCGAAGATTTATTTAGTGTTTGCCTCATTTAATTTCGTTTGATCGTTCAAAAGTTATGAAATTATTATTCAATATCTTTTTTGTTTATATAAATTTTGTATAAAATATAAATATAAACAATTTTTTTCTTTTTTTTATGCTGAATTTTTTAGAAAAAGAATGAAGTGTTTTGGAAAACACATAGATGGAAAGGAGAAATAACAATTTTAAAATTTTGACATCTCAAAAACTACTGAATATTTTTTTGAAAATTTCCAAATAAAATCTTTGAAATTTCAATCATTTTTGTAAAATAAATATTTAAATACTTATTGTTCTTTATTTGCTTAAAATTTAAAAATACTTTCAATGTAAAATCATTTGAAAATTTTTTTAAGAAAATTGGAACTGCAAGTCTTATAAAATTCAATTATTTTTTAGAATTTTTGAATAATGTTATTGAAAACTTGATTATAATAATTATAATATATAATTAATTAAATAATGTAATAATAATTCTAGGAAATGAAAATTTCGATGAATATTTCGATTTAATGTGAATTTTATCAAACGAAAGTTGGACTTTCAAAAAAAAAAAAAAAAAAATGGAAAACGAAATAAGAGGGAGAAAACTGGAAAACGTTGTTAATTCATTATAAAAATTGTACAAACCTATCATACATGTTATATATATATGTTGACATGCGGAAAGAGTATCTGGGGGTGAAATCATCCTCTTTGAATCCGGCGAAACTCATGCTTTTGTCTCGCCCTTGCGAAGTGGAGACGACGGCTAGGGGCGACAGGGCAGTGTTCTAGGAGTTTACATATAGGGAGTTTGATAATGTGGGTGCGAAGGGGGAGTGCACTAGACAACTGAAAGCATTCTCATGAAGCCCAGACTCTTGTCGTCCGTGTCGAAAGGAATTTGATCAACTTGCAAGCACACTTTTCTATCCTCAGTTAGAGGATTCAGATAAATTAGAAAAGGAACGTGAAATTAAATTTTCATTTTACTCATAATATTACAAACGAAACTCGAAATCTGCGTAAAGGGAACATTAACAGGGTTGCCACAGGTCAGGGAAGTCAGGGAATTCAGGGAAAAGTCTGGGAAAGTAAAAATTGGTCAGGGAAGTCAGGAAAAAGTCAGGGATTTTTAGTAAAAGAACTGGAAAAAATTGAATTTTTAAAATTCATGAGAAAATTCTGAATTTTTATGTTATTTTTTGTTTGCCTCTTAAACTATTAAATTACCACGAATTTTAATATAAAACCTTCAATTTTTTCTATTTTTGACAATAGTTTCTTTTTAATAACTTTATTTTTCAAGAACTATCATAAAATTATGACTTAGAAATTATTTAATGGATAATTTTTACAATTTTTATAAATACTAGATTTATAGAAGAATTTTAGTTAAAAATACTAAAAAAATTGAATTTTGGAAAAGTTACAAATGATTCCAGAAATTCAATTATTTTCAAAAGTTATAAAAATTCTTCGCAGAATTTCAATTATGTACAAAAATTTTTTAAAAATTCTCGTCAAAATTTCAATTATCTTTATAAATAGCAAAATTCTTCGACAAAATACAATTATATTCAGGAATTTTTATAAAATCATTGTAAAATTCAATTCTTTTCATAAAAAAACAATATTCATCGGAAGAATTCAATTTTTTTCAAAATTAATAAAATTCTTTGGAGAAATTCAATTATTTTCAAAAAATCAAAAAAAAAATTGTTAACATTTCAATTATTTTTATAAATGAATAGCAAAATTCTTCGACAAAATTCAATTATTTTCAGGAGTTTTAATAAAATTCATTGCAAAATTCAATTATTTTCATAAATAATAGTTATCATCATAAGAATTCAATTTTTTTTTAAAAGTAATAAAATTCAATTATTTTAATAAATAACAAGAATTCACAAGAATCACAAGAATTCAATCATTTTTAAAAGTAATAGATTTTTGCTTGGAAGTACAATTATTTTAAAACATTCTAATAAAATCGTTCGTAAGAATTCAATTATTTTCATAAATAATAAAATTCTGCTTCAAAATTCAATTATTTTTAAAAAATTTAATAAAATTCTATGCAAAATTTCACAGGAATTCAATTATTTACAAAATTTCATAAAATTTCTCGAAAAATATCAATTATTTAAAAAGATTTTTATAAAAATTCGTCCCAAGAATTGATTGTCAACAAATGAATTCGAACTCTCGGAAAACTATTTCAAAAATTATTAAAAATAATTGATTTAAGGAAGAATTTTAGTTAAAAATACTTTTAAAAAAATTGAATTTTGGAAAAGTTACATATGATTCCGTAAATTCAATTATTTCCAAAAAATATAAAAATTCTTCCCAGAACTTTAATTATGTTCAAAAATTTAAAAATCTTTAATCTCGTTAAAATTTCAATTATCCTTATAAATAATTGAATTCTCGTCAAAATTTCAATTATCTTTATAAATAATAAAATTCTTCTTCGAAATTCAATTATTTTTAAAAATTTTAATAAAATTCTTGGCAAAATTTCACAGAAATTCAATTATTTACAAAATTTTTAAATAATTTCTTCGAAATAATTCAATTATTTTTATAAATAATAAAATTTCCACAGAAAATTCAAATATTTAATGTACAAAATTTCATAAAATTTCTCGAAAAATATCAATTATTTAAAAAGATTTTTATAAAATTCGTCGCAAGAATTTAATTATTTAAAAAAAATTTAACAAAGTTCTTTTCAAGAAGTCAATTAATTTTAAAAAGTAATAAAATTCTTTATAGAAATTCAATTATGTATGTTTCAAAAAAATTAAAAAAAAATTCTCGTCAAAATTTCAAGTATCTTTATAAATATTTGAATTCTTCTCCGAAATTCAATTATTTTAGAAAAATTTAATAAAATTTTTGGGAAAATTTTAATTATTTTCATGAATAATAAAACTCATCGCAGGATTTTAATTATTTTTGATACAATTTTAATCAAATTTCTCGAAAAATGTAATTATTCTTAAAAGTTTTATTAAAATTTATCAGAAGAATTTAATTATTTAAAAATTTGTTAATGCAATTCTGTATGAGAATTCAATTTTAACAAACATTCAATTATTCAATAAATTATTTATTTTTTAAATTAAATAATTGAATTCTTCGAGAATTTTCTAATAAAAATTGATTTAAATATGAAATAAAAATAATTGAATTCTTGCAAAACGAATTTTCTTACATTTTTTTAAAATAATAAAATTTTTTTTAAAATTTTACTACTTTTAAAAATAATTGAATTCTTGCGAAGGGTTTTGTTAGGATTTTTGTAAATAATTAACTTTTTTTTGAAAAATTTTATGGTAATTTAAATTATTACAAAACATGAAGATATCGATCACTCCGTTTCTTCAATTTTTTCATGTTTTATAATAATTAAAGATAACAGAGTGATAAAATCATTATTCTACACTATAAAAATATTGTTACTTTAACTTCTTCCAAATTATTCTCATCATTTTAATTCAATTATTATTTTTTACAATTTTTAAATAAAAACAATTCTAGTAAAGCATTTCTGGTAACTTTTACTACTTTTGTAGTAAATTTTGCTTACGTTTGAAGTAAATTTTACTACGTTCAAGAAACATATTTGTAAAAAAAATAGTAAAATTTAATTGAAATGTTGACAATTTTTTTTTTAGATTTTTTGATAATAATTGAATTTTTCCGAAGAATTTTATTAATTTTGAAAATAATTGAATTCTTGTGCTGAATATTGTTATATTTATGAAAATAATTGAATTTTACAATGAATTTTATAAAAATTCCTGAATATAATATTGAAATGCGGTAAAGAATTTTGCTATTTATAAATATAATTGAAATTTTGACGAGATTTTTTTTTAAATTTTTGAAATTAATTGCATTTCTTAAAAGAATTTTAAGATTTATTAAAATAGTTGAATTCTTTCAAGGAATTGTGTTATTATTATTAAAATTAAAACTAATTTCAGCAGAATTGAAATTAAAATTTTTCAAAAAAATTCTTCATTAAATGATTTATAAGTAATAACATTATGGCAGTTCTTCAATACAAATTAAGTTGTTTAAAATAAATTATTGTTAGAAATAGAAAAATCTAAGTTTTTTTTTAAAAATTGGTGGTAATTTCATTTTATGAGGCAAACAAAAAAGACACCAAAATTTAGTGTTTTCTTATGAATTCTAAGAATTTAATTTTTCCCAGTACTTTTAATAAAAATTCCTGTCTTTTCCCTGAATTCCCTGACCTGTGACAGCCCTGATTATATTTAGATAATAAATTCCTTTTTCTTGTAGTAGAGTTAATTTTTTTTTGGGGGAGAAATAAAAAAATTAGGCAAATGACTGAAAAGTTTGATTTTTTTTTGTATAATTTTGAATTGCCACACTATCGACGTGTTTGATCAAAGACATATGATAGAACAATAATTTAGACAAATTATTGTCTCTTGCCGCTTGATTAATTTTCTGTACGATGAGATTCAATTTTCCAATAAACACTCTCGTCCCTTAGAGATTATATTTACAATAATCGAAATTTATCAAGGGTCTAATTTTCGGTTGGTCGCCTGTTTCGTATTCTAATGAACCGTGTAAAACAAGATTTGATACTCCAGAACTTCTCGCCATGTGAAAACTTTGTTTAGAATCCATATATGTATTAATACAATTACTACAATCCTACTGGTCATTGAAGATATCAATGAACTTTTATGTCCCTGAAGTTAGCGTCGAAAACTATTAATTTTGGTTTGCAAATGTCACTATTTTTACTAATTTCATTCACCTAGAAAGTTAGAAAGAATTTTTAATGGACATTATAAAATTGACCCGAATTTTTAAATTCGGCTCATTTAATATTACGTAAATTAAGAATTCCAGGCTTCGCACTCAATAATTATTTTTTAAAGAGAGTATCAAAAATCAGCTTTAAGACTAAAAAGAATAAAAATAACTAGGTATCGAAAAATTAATTTGACCCTAAAGAATATTCTGATTCATTCTAAAAATTATTATATATACTCAGAAAAGTGTTCTATTACATTTATTTTCAAATTTCTTTAATTGTAAAATTATTCAAAAACATCAATAACTTGTTTCTTTAATTAATATTTAATTATTATTATTTTTCGATGGAATTAAAATTCTTCAAAACATTCAAATTCAAACCTTTTTGAAATTCAACAGCTTATCAGAATATTATTACAAAACATGAAGAAGGCGATCAATCCGAGTCAAAGACTCGGAGTGTTTCCCTCTTCATGTTTTGTAATAATTTAAATTACCATAAAATTTTTCAAAAAAAAATTAATTATTTACAGAAATCCTAATAAAATCCTTTGCAAGAATTCAATTATTTTAAAAAGTAGTAAAATTTCTCAAAAAAATTCAATTATTTAAAAAAAATGTAATAAAATTCGTTTTGCAAAAATTAAATTATTTTTATAAATAATAAATCGATTATTCGGTAATTTATTTTTAAATAAATTTTTATTAGAAAATTCTGGAAGAATTCAATTATTTAAATAAAAAAATAATAATTTATTGAATAATTGAATGTTTGTTAAAATTGAATTCTCATACAGAATTGCATCAACAAATTTTTAAATAATTTAATTCTTTTGACAAATTTTAATAAAATTTTTAAGAATAATTGATATTTTTCGAAAAATTTTATTACTTATGGAAATAATTGAATTATTTCGAAGAAATTTATTAAAAATTTTGTAAATAATTGAATTTCTCTGAAATTTTTCCAACAATTTTATTAAAATTTTTAAAAATAATTGAATTTCGGAGAAAAATTTTATTATTTATAAAGATAATTGAAATTTTGACGAGAATTTTATTATTTATAAGGATAATTGAAATTTTGACAAGAATTTTTTAACATAATTGAATTTCTGCGAAGAATTGTATTACTTTTGAAAATAATTGAATTCTTCCAACTAATTTCTTTCAAGTTTATAAAAATAACTGAATTTCTGTGAAGAATTTTATTATTTATATAAATAATTAAATTCTTGTAACGAATTTTATTCAAGTTTATAAAAATAATTGAATTTCGATGAAGAATTTTATTATTTATAAAAATAATTGAATTCTTGAAAAGAACTTTGTTAAATTTTTTTAAAAATAATTAAATTCTTGCGACGAATTTTATAAAAATCTTTTTAAATAATTGATATTTTTCGAAAAATTGTATGAATTTTTGTATATATTAAATAATTAAATTCCTGTGAAATTTTGCCAAAAATTTTATTAAAATTTTTAAAAATAATTGAATTTCGAAGAAGAATTTTATTATTTATAAAGATAATTGAATTCTTGTGAACGATTTTATTAGAATGTTTTAAAATAATTGTACTTCCAAGCAAAATTTTATTACTTTTCCAAAATAATTGAATTCTTGTGATGAATATTGTTATTTATGAAAATAATTGAATTTTGCAAAGAATTTTATTAAAATGTCCTAAAAATAATTAAATTTTCGGGAATAATTTTGTTATTTATCGACATGATTGAATTCTTTCGATGAATTATTTATGTAAATAATTGAATTCTTTTGAAGAATTTTATCAAAAATCTAAAAGAATAATTGAATTATTTAAAATAAATGTAATTAAAATTGTATTTAAAATAATTGATTTCTTTTGAACAATTTTTATAAATATAATTGAATTTTTTCAACGAATTTTAATAAAATTTTAAAGAATAATTACTTATTTATAAAATTAATTGAATTATTTATGCAAATTCTATTTTAAATATTTGAATTGCTATGAAATTTTTACTTTTGTTTAAAGTAATTAAATATTTGCGATGAATTTTATTAACTTTTTTTCAAATAATTGAATTCTTTTGGGAAATTTTATTAAAATAGTAGAATTTTCAAAATCAAACAATTTTTTATAAAATCAACAATTTTAATTGAATTAAGAAAATTTTTTGAAAATAATTGAAATTTTGGCATAAATTTTATTAAAATTTTTCAAAATAATTGAATTCTTGTGATGAATATTGTTATTTATGAAAATAATTGAATTTTGCAATGAATTTTATTAAAATGTCCTAAAAATAATTGAATTTTCGAGAGGAATTTTGTTGTTTATCGACATAATTGAATTCTTTCGATGAATTATTATGTAAATAATTGAATTGTAGGGAAGAATTTTATTAAAATCTAAAAGAAGAATTGAATTATATAAAAAAAAATGTATTAAAATTGTATTTAAAATAATTGATTGCTTTCGAACAATTTTATTAAAATATTTGAAAATAACTGAATTTCTGTGAAGAATGTTATTATTTATATAAATAATTGAATTCTTGCAACGAATTTTTTCATGTTTTGTAATAATATTCTTATAAGTTGTTGAATTTCAAAAAGGTTTGAATTTGAATGTTTTGAGAATTTTGATGTCTATGGAAAAATAACAATGATTAAATATTTATTTAGAAAAGAAGTTATTGATGTTTTCGAATAATTTTACAATTAAGGAATTTCGTAAATAAATGTAATAGAATATTTTTTTGAGTATCTAATAGTTTTTAGACTGAATTGCAGAATATTAGAGTCAGGAAGAAAGTCAAAATTTTGTCTGGAAATTAGGGAAAATAAAATAAAATTTTTGTACCAACCCTGCTATTGTTATTATCATAATAATTCGGATGTTCGAATTATTGAATATTGTTAATTCCTAATGTTCAGATTAAGTGTCGAGAATAAGTAGAAAATTATTTAATCAGAAAATAAAGAATGAAGCAAAAAGATTGAACAATAGATAGACACGCAGCATTCTGACATTGACATTCGTTATCGCAGCGATCTTGCAATTAATGACATTGCATCAGTTAATTAGTGCCAGAGAGAAGAGCTCTGCTGGGTTCATAGACATTGGGACGATTTTCCATGTCACGCGTGAAGGATTTCCTCTCCGTGTGTGTATACATATATTCTCTCATGTTGTTGTTTCACTTGTACTTTATCCTCTGTTATCCTTCCCAACTCCTCTATATAAGCTTGAAAGTCTCTTTTCTCTCCAAAGCTAGTGAACTCCAAAGCGGAGCTCCAAAGCGAGGTTCTAGAGTAAAGCGAAGGGTTTCTCCAAAAAGGGGGAGAGATAGAGAGAAAGGAAGGAAGAAGAAGAAGCAGAAGCAGAAGAAGAAGAGAAGCACAACATAACCGAAAGAGTGCGAGTGGGTTGGAGACGTAAAGCGAGGGCGTGAGGAAGCGCATTGGTGAGAGACTTGATAGGTGCCTTTGGTATATATGAGAGAATGAGAGAAAGACTCTAAAAAAGAGGGGGAGAAAGCACGAGGAAGAGAGAGAAAGGTGTACGCGTCACACCGGTCGCGTCACTCAAACCAACCGCGGACTATGGTAGCGCAGAGGCTTGCGAACAGTCAGTTCTCAACTGCCTTTCTACGCGGCGGTTTCTAACCAAGTGGATTACTGGGGAACCTAACAGGTTTCTATTTTCTCTCGAAAATCGTAGAGACAATTTTTCTCATCACAAAAATTAGAGAAACATTTATTGCAGACCCAGCAAAGTCTTCCAGCAGGAAACAAGTGCCTTGTTGATTGTTTCCGCAAAATAGGAACAAAAACACTTGATGGAATAATCAAGTGGGATAATCATTTTTAATGGGTGTATTAATGATGACTAGTGACCAATTTTAGGATTTAAAGGGAAGAAATTTGAATGAAGTGTTGTTGAGGGTTTTGTTTTGTTTTGTTTGTGTTGTTGTGATTTAGTGGATGATCCTTTGGGTGACCCTATGAATTGTCGACGGTGATAATTATTTGGTTGAGTGTCTTTGACCTTGACACCTGCGGATAATTGAACAGCTAAATAGGAGGATATTTGACGACATGGTCGTACTTGAGCTTGAGACCATTTACGCGCAGGTCGCACCCCATACGAAATTACTCAACAAGAGATTTGTTGGGGCCCACCAATGGCTTGGACCCCTTAAGGAGGCCCTCGTTGCTCGCCTCGCCGCTGACAAGGTACATTGACTTTTCTCAAGTATGCGGATACACTTTGATTAACGGATTGTTCAGGCCAGGCGCGACCTTCCTTCTCTCGGTCATCTTCACTTTATAAAGCACACAGGAAATCGCCAAATCCTAAAACACTTCTTTTGCTATTTTCTGTGCGCATTTCTTGAAGTGAATTATTGCTAATTAGCGGCGAATATCGTGGGTGAGGAATGGCGACAGGGAAAATTTATTTTCCATTAAAACAACTGATTTATTAACTCAAAACAAAACTTTTCAAAAATTTTTTATTTTTAAACCATGGGCAAAGTTAGACGAAACATGAGAAAAAGAAAAAACTGGTTTTTTTTTTATTTTCAAAAAAACCATAATTCGTCATAGTTTTGAAAATAAAAAAAAAGGTTTTTTCTTCATTCCAAAAATTTGTTATACTTTGCCCATAGGTCGACAGTAAAAAAATAGCAGACTTCGCACTCGATAATTAATTTTAAAAAAGTAGCTTTCAAATTTAAAAAAATAGCTTTCGAAAAATTAAACTTGACGAACAAAAAAAAAAATCGTTTTAGACACTTCACAAAACTGACAAAAATTCCATTTTATTTTACACGAAGAAGTCCACAACGTTTATCAACAAAAAAAATTTGTTTAATGCTATCAAGTATAATTTTTAATTTAATATTTAATTGTAAAATAATTATTATCAAAATATAAACATCAATATTTTTTTTCTAAATATTTTTGTGTCAATATTGCTGCGTCATTTTTAATTAATTTACTAAGTGAACAATTTTTTTTCGTTGATCATCGTTGTGGACTTCAATTTGGTTATTATACTGACTTTTTCCTAATTTTCATCAAAAATATTCACTTCTTTCTTATCCAGCTAATAAATAATTGAATTCCTGCAACGAATTTTATTAGTACTCATAAAAGAATTTAAATATTTATAAAAATAATTTAATTCTTGCGAAGAATTTTATAAAAAATTTTAAATAATTGATTTCTTTCGACTAATTTTATGCAAATTCTAAATTAAATAATTGAATTCCTGAGAAATTTTTATTATTCATGAAAAAAATTGAATTCTTATGAAGATTTTTATAAAAAAATTTTTAAATAATTAAATTCTTACGAAGGTTTTTATAAAAAAAATTCTAATAATTGAATTCTGTTTGGAAATTTTATGAAAATAGTAGATATTAAAAATCATTAAATTGCGAAAATTTTTTTTAAATAATTCAATTTTACAAAGAATTCTATTAAAATTGTTGAGAAAATTGAATGTCTGTGTGGCATTTTATTACAATTTTCAAAAATAATTGAAATCCTGCGATGAATTTTATTATTTATGAAAATAATTGAATTCTTGCGAACCATTTTATTAGAATTTTTTTTAAATAATTGAATTTCCAAGAAAAAATTTATTACTTTTAAAAATAATTGAATTCTTGTGGTTAATATTGTTATTTATAAAAATAATTTATTTTTGCAAAGAATTTTATTAAAATACCATAAAATAATTGAATTTTCGGGAATAATTTTGTTATTTATCTTTAATAATTGAATTTTTTCGAAGAATTTTTTTAAATTTTAGGAATAAATTAATTTTTTTAAAAAAATTTTATATCGAATTAGGTAATTAAGAAAAAAATGGAATTCTTTAATGAAATTCTATTACAATTGTATGAAAAATAATTAAATTCTTGCAAAGATTGTTATTATTTACGAAAAAAAATTGAATTCTTTTGACGAATTTTAATAAAATTTTAAAGAATAATTACATTTTTCGGAGAATTCGATTAAAATTGTATTAAAAATAATTGAATTCTTGCAAAGAATTTTACTTTTAATATATATTTAATTGAAATTTTTCGAAGAATTTATAAAAATTTTAGAAACTAATTGAATTGAATTTAAATTTTTTATAACGATGAAAGAAAAAAATTAAATTTTTTCCACGAATTTTAATAAAATTTTAAAAAATAATTACATTTTTCGGAAAATTCGATTAAAATTGTATTAAAAGTAATTAAAATCCTGCGATGAGTTTTATTATTTATAAATATAATTAAATTTTTTCGAAGAATTTATAAAAATTTTAGAAATTAATTGAATTCAATTGAAATTTTTTATAACGAATGAGGACAAAAATTGAATTCTTTCGACGAACTTTAATAAAATTTTAAAAAATAATTAAATTTTTCGAACAATTTGATGAAAATTATATTTTAAAAAAATTGAAATTCTGCAATGAGTTTTATTATTTATGAAATTAATTAAATTATTGCGAAAAATTTTACGAAAAAGTTTCAAACTATTGATTTTTTTTGAAAAAATTTATGCAAATTCTATTTTAAATAATTGAATTGCTGTGAAATTTTTACTTTTGTGGAAACGAATTAAATATTTGCGTAGAATTTTATTAAATTTTTTTTAAATAATTGAATTTTTTGGGAAATTTTATTATAATAGTAGAATTTTGAAAATCATTGAATTAAGAAAATTTTTTGAAAATAATTGAAATTTTGCCTTGATTGAATTCTTCGTGATGAATATTGTTATTTATGAAAAATATTGAATTATTGCGAAAATTTTTATTAAAATGTTTAAAAAGAATCTATTTGTAAATATTTTGCATGAGCAGGACTTTTAATTACTGTTTACTAGGAGTTTTGCTTCTACAAAATAAAATAATAATTCGAACTGAATTTCTAATGAAAATTTTCTAAACTAAAACATTTCCAATTGTTCCTCAACTTACGAAACTTATTATATTTAATATAATCGAAAGTTTCTCGAAAACGTTCCTTTACGATTAATTTGAATCTGGTAAATATTTCACTAACTGGAGAAGGAAAATTTTTGAAATTTTAATTTAATCAAATGCAAATGTTTCATCTTACAATTAGGCAGAATAAAAATTCAATTCTCTCAATGTTTCTGAAATTTTTAAGACCGTTAATGGCTACATTCTCAAAAAAAAAACTTTCTGGAAAATCGGTTTCCTTGAAGAATAGTGGAAAAGTCGACTCAATGTCTTATTATCTCATTTTGATTATGTAATTTATTTAAAACTCGGACTCCACGTTGTTTAAATTTACAAATGAACCGCCGGATTAAAATATGCTCAGTACGTACGAAATAATTGTTTTCTTGCAAAAATTATATTTGGTAACATTTTTTTTAATTTCTTTGAATTTTTTATAATTTCTTATTATTTCTTATTTTCTTGTAAATACATATTTTCTGTAATTTCTACAATTAGTTAAGCTATAATTAGTTTATTTGATTTATTTCTTTGGAAAAATAATCAAAATTATAATTTTCGTTTCAAATTTGGCGCTATTGTTTTTAGTTCATTGAGCTGTCGCTGTGGTTAGTCCGCGCTGCGAAACTGCCGATTCACATGAGTACATAACCTAAAATTTTTAATTTGCCGAATAAATGAAAATGAAAAATGGGCTAAAAGTACTGTTTACTATTTACAAAAAATAAATAAGAATAGAAATACAAGACTAACATTGCTGTCAGTTATTTTAATAGTTTCAAAATTACATTTATGGTGCTTTCCTTTATTGACTAAACGAAGACAAAAAATTTTTACTAAAAAAGAAATAAGTATTAACGACTATATTATTCAATGTTAATAAATGTTTAATTCTTAAATAATTTAAAATTATTTAACATCTACAACTGCAAAAACGAACTAAAAATATTCACATAACATTTAACAAAATGCGATTTAGGTTAGGTTAAATATTTAATGTTATTTAATAAATATTAAAGAATGGCCTTTCATCTTATAAATATAAATATTAAATTTTGTGAATTAAGGTACTATTTTGTAAAAAAAGTCTAAACTTTAATAATAAAATAGTGCTTTTAAAGCTTAAATAATTAAAATTTTAAATAAAAAATTGCAAAACATTTTATGAAATTACACCTAACCTCACTTTTTCTATCAATTTCGGTTTTATATAACTTTTATAATATTGAATCTGAAATAATTTAACTCTTGTATATAATTTTATTCAAATTTTTTAAAATAATTGAATTGTTTCGAAGAATTTAATTAAAATTTTTGAGAATAATTAAATTCTGTTAAAAAACTTAATCGAAATTTCATTGAAAATAACTGAATTCTTTTAAAAAATTGTATTAAATTTTTTTTTTTAAATAATTGAATTCCTGCGAAGATTTTTAATATTTATGAAAATAAAAATTGAATTTTTTCAAGAAATTGAATTAAAATTGAATTTTTTTAAAAAATGTTATTAGAATTTTTCAAAATAATTGAATTCTTGCAAAGATTGTTATTATTTACGAAAAAAAATTGAATTCTTGCAAGAAATTTTATTGCAATTTTCGATTATTTTAAAGAATTTTATGAAAATTATTTAAAAATAATTGAATTTATACGAAAAATTTTATTTAATTTTGAAATAATTGAATTTTTGAGCAGATTTTTGTTATTTATGAAAATAATTAATTAATTTGTAGGAATTTTTTGAAAATTTTTTTTTTAATTAATGGAATTTCTACGAAGAAGTTTATTAAAATTTTTGAAAATAATTAAATTCTTGCTAAGATTTGTATGATTTACGAAAAAAATTTAATTCTTTCAAGAAATTCTATTGTAATTTTCGATTTATTTGGTAGAATTTTATGAAAATTATTTGAAATTTAATTTTTTTTATTTTTATTTAATTTTTTTTTTTATTTTATTATTTGTTTGTTTCGAAGAATTTTATTAAAATTTTTGAAAATAATTGAATTTTTGCCAAATTTTTATTATTTATGGAAATAATCTATTTATTTGAAATAATTTTATTAAAAGTTTCAAAAATAATAAATAAAAATAAATAATTTTTTTTTTTTAAATAAATAAATTTATTAAAAAATTGAAGTTGATATTTAATATTAAAAAAATTTACAATTTCCATAATGATAATAATTTTTATTAACTTCTGATTACTTAATTTTAAAATTCGCGCCGCAATTTTTTGTTCATTGTCAATTTCGATTTTGTGAAAATTCCATTTTTTTCGAATTCTCCCAAAATGAAAGTTTCTAAAATTAAAAATTCTATTATAAGTGAAAATTCCGACATTTAAAATCCTCTCTCGCTTAAAATTCTAATTAGACATCAAGAATTCTGCATAAGGGAAATTTGTTAAAGAATTTTGTTCAAATAGAAATTATTAAGTTTTATAGAAAAAATTTGCTTTAAGTAAAAATTTTGTTAAAATCAAATTTTTTTTTTTTTTAAGCTCGGCTTAAATAAAAAATGATCACTAAGATTTTAGTAATGTGAGAATTATACTCTGTAAAAATTGTGGCGCTAAAGCTTTCGGCGATAATTTGAAATTTGAGGTATAAAAAATTCTTCTAATTCAATGTGAGGAATATTCATATGCGAATATTTTTAGAAATGGAAAAAGAAGTATACAACGTGAAATGCAACTAAATTACCGTAATAAACGAAAATTTTTCCTTTTAATTTGAAAAAGAAGTGACAAATCTTTTTTGAATAAGAAATAATCCATATTTTCGAGAAAGAATCAATTGTTTGTTATTTTGACGAATTAATTTTAGTGACTTGTATATGCAACAAGTATATACAAAGAAAATTGATTATTCTAAGCGTGTGTTGAATTATTTAGAAAGCACAAGCTGAAAAGCAGCGTTTTAATTATTTAAACGTATTCTGTCGCTTCTAAATACAGTTTTATACTGTACTTACTAGTTTTATATTGTCGTTTACGTTTTATGATAATTCCGATTATTATCTTGCCTGCTCCACATTATTAGAGGATTAGCTTCCATTATAGTATAGATATAAACCTATAAACATATGAGTTTATATGTTACTTGTTTGTATTTCAGTTCAATGCTTGTCATTTTTCTTCTCCAAGGAGGAATTTACTGCAGTTGAAAGAATGTACACTCGAATTTCTATTACACTTTTTACGCTATTATTACTCTTATTATGTTAAATACTGTGCTGCTTATAAAAGTTTATGTAAGGTTATAGAGAAAAAAAATACGGACATTAAATTTAATGTCTACAATGATTTAAATCAGCTTTAAAACTGTGATTTAAATTATAATTTCTGTTTTGATTTAATTTACAAACATCTAAATCGTTATTTAAGAGAAACTTTTCTAAATTTAAATTAAACGATTTAAATTAAAAAAAAAATTTCAATTCATTAAAGCCCCTAAAATCATTCATATTCTCCCTCCCTTTTAACCCCCTTTTTTAAAAAAAAATGTTCAAAAATTTGTAAGTTAAAAAATTTTTAATTATTTTAAAGAAAATAGTTTCTAATTTTTGCAAACATTGGAAAAATTTTAGTTTTTTAAAACTGAATAAATAACAAAATTCTTCACAGAAATTCAATTATTTTTAAGAATTTAAATAAAATTCTTTGCAAAATTCAATTATTTTTAGGAATTTAAATAAAATTCTTTGCAAAATCCAATTATTTTTAAAAGTTTTTCGCGATTCAAATAATTTTCAATATTAACTATTTTCATAAAAATTTATCAAAAGATTTAATTATTAAAAAAAAAAAAATGTTGATACAATTTTACGAAAACATTCAATTATTTTTATAAATAATAAAATTTCATTTAGGAATTTGAATTATTTTCATCGCAGAATTTTAAATATACTTTTAATACAATTTTAAATAAATTCCTCGAAAAATGCAATTAATCTTAACAATTTTATTAAAACTTGACGAATGAATTTAATTTTAAGAAACATTTAATTATTCCAATAAAATAATAAAATTAATTGCAATAATTCAATTATTTTCATAAATAACTTTTAATTTTGTCGCAGAAAATCAATTATTTTCCAAATTTTTTTTAAGTAATTCTGCGAAAGAATTCAATTATCTTGATAAACAACAAAATTATTCCCGAAAATTCAATTATTTTTAGGGCATTTTAATAAAATTTTTTTCTAAAATTCAATGATTTTGATAAATATTAATATTCATCACAAGAATTCAATTCTTTAGAAAAATAATAAAATACTTTGCAGAAATTAAACTATTTTCAAAATTTTGTTAAAAATTCTCGTGAAGAATTAAATTATCAATATAAATAGATAGCAAAATTCTTCTCAAGAATTAAATTATTGTCAAATATTTTTATGAATTTCTTCGCATGAATTCAATTAATTACATAAATTATTATTTAAATTCTTCTAAGGAATTCAATTATTTTTAAAAATTTTAATAAAATACTTCAAAAAGTTTTCAATTTTTTGAAAAAATTGTTATAAAATTCTTTTATCTAATAAATTTCAGTAAAATTTTAATTAAATTTTTTTAAAAAAATTAAATATTTTCAAAAGTTGTTAATAAAATTCTTCGTAAAAATTAAATTTCAAGTTTTTATTTTCTAATAATATATTTAACTGAAAATTTTTCAAATAATCGAAATTTCATAAAATTGAATTGTGAACAGATGGATTTATTTAAAGAAGAAGTTATTGATCTTTTCAAATAATTTTACAATTTAAGAAATTTTTAAATAAATGTATTAGAGAGGTTTTTTGAGTATTTAATCATTCTTAGAGTGAATTATAATTCTTACATTTATAAATTATTTAATTTTGATTAATAGAAGTATTTTAATAGAAATTATTATTTTTTTTCATTATTTGTTTTTTTGATAATAATTCTAATATTATTTTCTTTTCCATTGTTTCAGGTGAGTTAAACAGTCTATGTTTCTTTTCGAGTTTATGTCGTAAGTAAATATTTATTTAAATATATAAAATTATTTATTATAAGTAAAATATATTTTTTATAAAAAAATGTTTCAATTGGTTCCCCCCTGTTCAATTATTTAATCAAAAACATCTTACAAACAAGTTGTTGTTAGAAATATGTCGATTTCTACACGAATTATTCAAATAATTTTTATTTTTTTAAATTTAAAGAAAAACTGGTAGAAAAATATTATATTTTTTAAAAAATGGATAAAAATGAAGAATTTTCGTTAAATTCCACAAAGAAAATCATTTAAAGTAACAACGTCAATTAAAATTTTACGCGCGTGTAGTGATGGTAGTTTTTATATAAAGAATTATAAATAAATATATAAATTTGGAAATAAAAAATTTTTTCCATTTGTTTTATGAAAGTAAAAAAAAAAATTCAATTTAAATTACAAAAATCATGATTAAATGTTTTAATTAAATTTTTATATAATGTTAATGCCATTCGTAAGTTGGATGTAATGAGGATAAATTCAAGGAGTTTTAAGTCATATTTATTATTATTAGAGAACTTTATAGTACTCTCGAAGTCAATAGCAGTCATTCTATAAAAGTAACCTCTTTACACTAATTTATTTATACAACTAACAAGAAATTTATGAATAATATTAAATTTTAAGTAATTCGGGATGAATTTTATGTCCATTTAAATGTAGAAATAATAATTATAATATAAATAAAAAAAAAAAAAAAGTAGAAATAATAACTTAAATCTGAATTTAGATTCTAATACATAAAAGAAATGTATAATAATTAAAGCTATCAAAACAAGTAAAATATTGCACATTATCAGTGTTTTTCAGTCTGTTGTAAAAAGAGTAAAATTTTTAACTTTGAATTTTATGCTACACGATTAGATCATTAATGTCCTTTAATTAAGCAGTAAACAAAGTTTTATTGCTTCCTTATAGAGAAAGTATTGTATAGTAATGAAACTTTTTTTTTCCCCAACGTAGAGGTTAAAAATAAATTTTAAAAAAAAAGTTCATGGGTATTTGTTTTTATTTACATTATTATAGATATTTCCAGAATAAATAAAGTTTGGATCCTATTTCTTTATTTTCTTTTTTTCAAACTGTATTATCGTCTTTATTGATCAATATTGGAAATTTTATTTTATTTTTTTCATTTTTTACCTTATTTTTTTTTATTTTTCATTTTATTTTTCGTGTTTAAAAATATTAAAGAAAAAAAATACATTCTGTTGTCAAAGTACGAAAAAGAAATATTTTCTATAATATTTTGTGAAAATATTATAGAAAATATTTCTTTTTCGAGATTTTAAAAAATGCTTCAATTTGTTACGAAACTTTGTGATTAATGATTAAAAAATAAAATAGGAATTTAAATTTCGAAAAAGTCAATTTTTTATTGTAATTTTTCATTTCTGACCACCAATGTGTAGGCGCCTTAAAAACGCATCGATTGACCTATTTGCAAACCTTTTACGGCCTAACAGTGATAAATTATTGGCTTGTTAATGTAGGAGAGAATTTAGTAATACGCATGACTTTAGGGTATATTTGTGGTCAAGTTTTTATACTTTGTCTTAGATTTTTAATTAGGAGAAAAAAGTTTATCCAGGGCGCATTGAATATTAAAAAAAAAAAAAAAATTATTTTAACGAATTACGAATTTGAAACAATTTTTACTGAAACTAAACTTTATTTGTTCGAATGGTTTCATAAAATTCTTTTTTTTTAACTTTTTTTTTTATTTGACCGAAATTTTAAATAATGACCGAACGGAAATTTCGGCCAAAATTTTACCTCGACTGAATTTTTTTAATTGGTTAAATTTTACTTTAATCTCAACAAACAAATGAATAAATTTTTGGTTTAATTTTCAGTTTTTTTTTAACAAACATTAGTTTGTTAAAATAAAAAAAAAAATTGTCTTTTAACGAGTTACGAATTTGAAACAATTTTTACTGAAGCTAAGCTTTTTTTGTTCAAATGGTTTCATAGAATTCTTTTTTTTAAACTTTTTTTTTATTTGACCAAAATTTTAAATAATGACCGAACGGAAATTTCGGCGCGGATTTTAAAATTGACCGATTACAATTTTTTTCTAATTTTTTACTCCGTATGTTTTTAAGTTGACAGCGAATTTCTTTTTCTATTATTTCAATTTTTTCAAAAATGAAGTTTTGATTAAATGAAAATTGTTATTTTAGATTTCTGTTTTTTTTTAATAGAACTTTTGTGAAGTTACAATTTTCTCGAATAAAAAATTTCGGAACTAAAAATTTTTGCGAAATAAGAATTCTGATTCAAATTTTTTATGAAATATTCATGCGTTCCAAATAAATTATTCACTATCTTTTTCTATTTTGGTTTTTTAAAAATAAATTCTCAAAAATGAAATTTGAAATACAATTTCTGTCCTGAATTGTGACGAATGCAATGGTTGAGGGAAAAACTAACAATAAAAAAAAGAATTTTTTATGAGAAATAATTGTGTAAATTTAATACAGAAAAAAATTTTATAACTCATATTTTTGTTTATTTAGTTCTAAAATAAATATTTTCAAAGAAAAAATGAAAAACTCAACTGTACAATATTTTCATGGTTTTGCATAACTTTTTGAAAAATAATAAATAAAGCAATTTTTAAAATGTTTTTTCAATTTGAATTGTTTCTGAAAATTATTGAATTTCTCTTAAGGGCATGTCACAGTCGTTCTGACATATTGCGCAACATTACTTACCATTTCACATTATTTCACGCTCCAATTTTATTTTCACATTTTACGAAATGAAATTATTTTAAAATTATTAATATTCATATATTTTTTATTTAAAAATAATTATAAATAAGATTATTATGTATATTTATTATTATTATTATTATTATTATTATTATTATTATTATTATTAATAGTAATATTTTTTTATTATAATAATAAAAAATAATAATTTATTAAACATACTTTACTTTGCTTTTTTTATTTATAAATAAATAATAATACTTAATAATAAATAAAGAAATTAATTTATTAATAAATAAATAGATTTTTCTATTTATTAGTATTAATACAATTATAAAAAATAATAATAAAAATGATTTGACAGTAAAATTTCACAAAGAACATGAATAGAAAATCAGCCACGACTTTGACCTTCACTTAGCGGCAAATTATTGTAAACGACATAATTATTTCGTTTTAAAATACAAAAAGACATTTTGAACCCTTATTTTAATTTAAATAGACGATAAATGTTTTGCATAACAAGTGAGAATAATTTCGTTTTGAAAGAATAAAAAGGTGTTGCACGTGTAAATTAAATTTTCCAAATAAGCAGGTGAAATTTAATTTTGTGTACACTTGGAGAAAATGGTTTCATTTATTTGTTGGTTAGCTATATTGTTTTTTTTTCAAAAGGAATAATTTACATATATTTAAAACAATATTATATTATGTAGAAGAAGCATATCAATAAATATTAGTTACTTAAAGTTTTTTTTTTTAAAGTTTATGCAAATTTTATTAGACCTCGAAACTTTTCTTTTTAAACCTTATTACTTAAGTGACTTAATTTGTTTATTAAATTCCTATGCGAATAGTGTTACAAAATTTTTCTTTTTCAAAATCAATAATTTACTTCTCTTGGGATTTTACAGTTTTTTTCCGCAATTTATTTTTATTTTTTAATCTTCGTGAAATTTAAATTAATTTTAATATTTACGGATGATAATTAAAAATTTACAATAGGAAAATATTAATTAGTAATTAATAATAATTAGCAATTCATAATAATTAATAAATTTTTACTAAATAATTATTAACTAACTAGTAATAATTAGTTATTTTTAAGTATTAACTAATTAGTTATTTATAAATATTACCTAATTGGTAATAATTAATTATTTATAATTACAGACTTCGCACTCGACAATTAATTTTAAAAAAGTAGCAAAAAGTAGCTTTCAAACAAAAATTCCATCCTATATTTTATTTTCCTGACTTTTTCCTAATTATCATTAAAAATATTTACTTCTTTCTCTTCCTGCTAATAAATTGAATTCCTGCAACGAATTTTATTATTTATGAAAGAATTCAAATATTTATAAAAATAATTTAATTCCTGCGAAGAATTTTATAAAATTTTTTAAATAATTGATTTCTTTTGACTAATTTTATGTAAATTGTATAAAATAATTGAATTCTTGAGAATTTTGTAATATTCATAAAAATAATTGAATTCTTACTAAGATTTTTACAAAAAAATTTTGAATAATTCAATTCTGTTTGGAAATTTTATGAAAATAGTAGATAATACAAATCATTAAATTGCGAAAAATTTTTTGAGAATAATTGAATGTCTGTGTGGTATTTTATTAAATTTTTCTGAAAATAATTGAATTTGGAAAAAGCATTTTTATTATATATGAAAATAATTGAATTCTTTCGAACGATTTTATTACAATTTTTTAATATAATTGAAGTTCCAAGAAGAAATTTATTACTTTTCAAAATAATTGAATTCTTGTGAGATGAATATTGTTATTTATGAAAATAATTGAATTTTGCAAAGAATTTTATTAAAATTCATCAAAATAATTGAATTTTCGTGAAATTGAAATTCAATTTTTAAGAATAATTACATTTTATGAGAAATTCATGTAAAATTGTATTAAAAATAATTGAAATCCTGCTATGAATTTTATGATTTATGAAATTAATTGAAAAGTTGCAAAAAAGTTTATTAAAATTTTCAAAAATAAATGAATACCTGAAAAGAATTTTATTATTTATGAAAATAATTGAATTATTGCGAAAAATTATATTAAAATGTTTAAAAAGAATTGAATTTCTGTGAAAAATTTTGTTATTTTTAAAAATAATTGAATTCTTCATAAGAATTTTATAAACATTGTTTTAAATAATTAATTTTTTCAAAATGTAATAAATATTATGAAAATTTTATTTTAAATAATTTAACTCTTGTCTAGAATTTTATCAAAAACTTTTTTTTAAATTGAATTTCGATGAAAACAGTTATTATTAGTGAAAGTAATTGAATTATTGTGAAGAATTGTGTAAAAATTTTGTTAAATAATTGATTTTTTCGAATTTTTTTTATTATTTATGAAAATAATTGAATTATTGCGAAAAATTTTATTAAAATATTTTTAAAAAATTGAATTTCTCTGAAAAATTTTGCTATTTTTGAAAATAATTGAATTCTTCATAAAAATTTTATAAACATTGTTTTAAATAATTAATTTTTTCAAAATCTAATAAATATTATGAAAATTTTATTCTAAATAATTGAATTCTTGTAGAAAACTTTATTTGTGAAAATAATTGAATTTTTCGATTAATTAATTTAAAGTAGTATTAAAAATAATTGAAATTCTTCGATGAGTGTTATTATTTATAAAAAGAATTGAATTCTTGCCTAGAATTTTATCAAAACAATTTTTTAAAAAATTGAATTTTCATGGAAAATATATTTTTAGTGAAAGTAATTGAATTATTGTGAAGAATTGTATAAGAATTTTATTAAATAATTGATTTTTCGAAATTTTTTAGAAAATACTATTCTAAAATAATTGAATTCATGTGGAAATTTTATTATTTATCAAAATAATTGAATTTTCAATTTATTTTATGAATTTTTTTTTAAATAATTGAATTCCTTTGCTAAATTTTATGAAGACACTAGATATTGAAAATAATTGAATTTCAAATATTTTTTGAAAATAATTGAATCATTTTAAAGAATTTGATTATAATTTTTGAAAATAGATTTTTTGATTTGTATTAATGAATTTAAAGTAGTGTAAATTCTCAAAAAATCAGATTAATCATCAATTAATTAATAATAATTAATAATCTGCTATTTGTAATAATTAATTCATTAATAATTAGTTGTCTATAATGAAATGGTTCTAATAGTCATTAGAACTGTTTTGAATAAATATATTCATAATAATTAATAATGTACGAGAAATTAGTAATTATTAATAAGTAAAAATTGAAAATATTTTTTTTTTTGCTAATTATTTAAATCGAAATTATTAATATTTTTTTAAAATGAAAATAAATTTAGTTTGAAATGTAAAGTTTCACGTTTCATTGCGTCTTGGAGATTTTTTACCAAATTTGAAAGTAAAGTGCTTCTTTTTAACTTTATGCACTCGCAAATCGGAGAAATTAAATTATTCTCAATTCGAGGCATTTCTGTGCCAAGTAATTTGACCTTTCGGTTATTTTTTTTTCTTCTTTTTTTTAGCAAATTCATTAAATCTGAACTGTTCCTAATGAAATTCTAATGTATTTTCATATTCATAGAATATGAAGTGTGTTTTATCATATAATGCGATTATCGATTGGTATACTTTTTCTTGTTTAATTAAATGAAAATTTCATACAGTTATTAGGACAGAATGTTTTATTGCGAACTCTCACGTTGTAATTAGCAATCGAATGTGTTTTAAGCTTCAATTTTGAGAAATAAAATTAAAAATTAAGACTTTTGTTTTCATTTTTGTCTGATGTAATAAAAATGAGAGAGGTTGACATTGAACTTGAGTGAAAAATGCAAAGTTGTGGATAAAAAAAAAGTGGGTTAAATTTTTCTTGTTTTTTTTTTTCAATAAACGAATAAAAGTTTGGGGTAGAAACGGATAGTGAATAATTATTACATGCAATACTAGGTCATTTACATATTTGTACCTGGGCCGAGCGCATGTACATTCATTGTACAAAAGGCTCCGAGGACGTGGACGTGCATACACTTAGCCTATTTTCAATCCCTGGCCTATAGGCGCAATGGCGGCCAAGAAATATACAATTCTCTCCCGTATACACACAACTCGCACCTTGTCATAAGAGACATCAAATTATCGGCAAATGTAAAGCAGAGACGCGATAAAACCAAGTAAATTGCGTGTAAGAATTTTTGCCCTCTATTTTCGTCTGGCACCGCGACGCGATGTCACGTTTCAATTTAGTTCCATTTTTCAAAAAAAAAAAAAACAAAAAAAAGTTTCCTTTTTATCGAATCTATATTTTTATTGATTAAATAGTAATTTAAATATTTATTGTCATTTTTTATTTTTGTGATATTTATAATAAAATTGTTATAAATATAAACATTGTTAGAAAGCATTTTTTCAAGAAATGAAAAAAATGCTTTAAAAAAAACCATAAAGAGTTTTTACAAATAATTTAAATTCGATTTGTTGTTATTTTTGGAATCAAAACTGAAAGTTACGAAAGTGTGCCAAAGTTTGGTTCTCTAGGTAAAAATGACCTCGGCAGAGAGGGGGAAGGAGTGGTAGCCAATCAGCGTTAGGCAAACGTAACGCGCAAGCGCAGAAAAATGGCGCGCGTATTTCAAACGAATTATTATAAAAAATACTCGATTAACAATTTTATAGAATTTTTATTTGCTGGAATTTAACTTTAATGACATTTTTTTAAAAGCTACTACAAATTTGTATTTGTTTTTATTTCTTTTTTTTTTATTTTATTCTATTTCAATTTTTAATTTAAAAAAAATCGACAAAAAATTCAAGGATCCATTTTAAAAAGGAAAAAAAAATTAAATTTTAAATTCGTTTTGGCAAAAAGGTAAAGAATTTAACTAATTTAAACTTATTTAAAATAATTTAAAGTTTCATTTGAATAAAAAATAATTTTTTGTCAATAAGAAACAATTTAGATAACATAACCTAAAATTTAACAAATATTTTTTACAAAAAAAATTACTAAAAAAAATTAATTGATTAATTAATTAAATTAAAATTAAAAAATTAAAAAATTGTTTTTTATTCAACTGCCACTTTTAATTGTTTACAATGTTCAAAATAAAATTTTTTACCCTTCCACTAAAAAGGAATTTATAATTTAATTCGTCTTCTTCTTTTAAAATTCGAAATTACGACATTGGACGAACCTTTTGTTTTGACTGTTTGTCAGATTCTTCCTTAAACATTAAGCAGAACTTTTTTCTTTTATGAAATAAAAGAAATTTATTTATACAAATGTAATTGAAAATTAAATATTCAGCAAAATTTTTCTCCTTTATTTAAAAGTTATATAAATAATAAATATAATGAATTGTAGTTACAATTTATAAAAAAAAAAACGAGATGAAGAAAAAAAATTTTGAAACTTTATTTCTTTATTTGAAAAAGTAGAAAAATTTTCTAAAAATTGATGCAATTTTCTTTTTTTATTTAATTGATTGAAAATTAAACTTTTGGCAAAAAATTATTCTTCTTCATTAAAAGAATATAATTTAAAAAAAAACGAGATTGAGAAATAAAAAATTAGGAACTTCATTCCCTTAATTAAAAATAATTGAGAAATTTTCCAAAAATTGTTGCAAATTTTTTTTAATATAAGATCAATTAAATTATTTTCAAAAAAATTTTTTATAAGAATTTAATTATTTTCACAAATAAAAAATATTCTTTTTAGAAATTCAATTATTTTCAGAATTAAAAAAATTCTTCGATGAATTAAATTTTGATAAAATTCTTTAAAACAATTCAATTTCGAGGAATTCAATTATATTAAAAAATTTTAAATACAATTTTAATACAAAGTAAAAAAAAATAATTTAAAATTTTAAAAAATAATTAAAAAAATTTTAATACAATTCTTGGAAACAATTCAATTATTTTCTAAAATTGAATAAAATTCTTGGAAAGAATTCAATTATTTTAGATTCAATATTACAAAGGTTGCAAAAATTAAAAAATTATTTTTAAAAAAATGTTATCTTTTAAATTTAAAAATAATTCACTTCTTTACGTAAAAATTTGGAAAGTAATATGATTCTATATTTTTCTCGCAAGGTTTGAATTTTAAATTTAATGTAATTCTAATATTAAAATATTTTGAAGATTACTTAAATATTAGCAAGAATAAATTAAACAAAATAGTTTTAAAAAATTAAAAATTAAATAACTATTTTTTTAATTGATATATTTTTTAATTTAAATTTAATAAATACAATAATGTAAAACAAAATATTTCAATAAAAAAATTTTCCTAAAAAATTAGGAAACAAGAAAGCGAAGAAAAACCACTAAATTCAAACTGCGATTAAACAATTGTATACGGAGAACAATGATTATTATTATTCACTGTAAAAAAAAAGAATTGAAATAATTTTTATTTTGGTTATTATCAATTATTATTAATTATTATTACTAAAATTATTTTTTATTATTATTTTCTTTGTATTTTTATTTAATGAAACTTTTATTAAGCAAAATTTAAAAATTGAAAATAATTCTTTTCTTTTAGTTTAACATTTCATTCACTCTTCGAGTATTTTAGTACAAATTTAACAAAAGTTACAAAAATTTTAAAAATTATTTTTCGTTATTTTTATAATTTTCGTAACTTTTGTTTAACTTTTGTTAAATTTCTACTAAAATACTCGAGGAGTGAATGAAATGTTTAACTATGAAAAAAATTATAAAAATTACTTTTTTTTGAGTTATTTTTCGTAATTTTTATAATTTCCGTAACTTTTGTTTAACTTTTGTTAAATTTGTACTAAAATACTCGAGGAGTGAATAAAATGTTAAACTATGAAAAAAAATTATAAAAATTACTTTTTTTAACATTATTTTTCGTAATTTTTACAATTTCCGTAACTTTTGTTTAACTTTTGTTAAATTTGTACTAAAATAATACTCGAGGAGTGAATGAAATGTTAAACTATGAAAAAAAATGTTGATGACTGGCGTTCTTGGCAAAAAAAAAAAAAAAAAAAAAAAAAGCAAAGCTGATAATGTTTTCCAGAAATGTCGGTAGAGAAACTAATTTTTTTTAATTTCATGGTTTAGTTCCTTAGACGTTGGAAATTTAATTACTTCACTCGAGTTGATACTTTCAGGCAGTTCTCTATGATTTCTCTAACGCTGTCGGTGTACGTTATGGTCTGCTTAGCGCAACTATCGCATCCAACGTTCGAGTTCAAACACTGTGAGGGAAAAAAATCTATAATTGTTACAGATATAGCAACAAAAATATATATTGTGGCAAAGACAATTTTTCTACAATAATTATATTTATTTTTCCTTCCTCATATTTTCTTTTTCCATTTTCTTCCGCCCTTGATGTGATCTATAGAAAACTATAAATATATCTTTATAAAAAAATATATCTGGTGACATTTTTTTCACAGTGAAAAATGGACATTTTTTTCAAACTAAAATATTTGTACGATTGTAGTTTTTCTTTTTTTTTTCCTTTTTTATTAACTGTATCAACATATGTTGGAACCGATTTTTCTTTATCCGTTGTTAGAGTGTTTTATTTAATTGTTTGATAGCACGGAACCTAAAGAGCACGGCAACTCTCGTGAATTGAAAAATCTCCACATTTGTGGAAAGTTTGTTCGCTCTCTGAAATTGAGGAAAGTTTGCCTGCCAAACAGTTATAAAAAATATTTTTAAAAAAAGTTGATGTGAATATTTTTAGTTTTTAAATTTACATCATTTATTAAAAATTAAATTCAAAAATTTCAACCCTCAGTCTATGACACAATAACGATATTGTTCATAAACTCATTCTTTTATTTTGAAAAAAAAACAAATTTTAATTGGAAATTTATTTATTTACTCAATTTTTTTTTTTTTTTTGAAAATGAAAATGAAAATTGTTGAATTTTTAGAAAAAAAAAGAAAAAATTTTACTCAAATTAATGTTCTTTTACATTTATTTAAAAATTTCTTTAATTGCAAAATTATTCAAAAATATCAATAACTTCTTTTTTTAAATGAATTGTTTAAAAAAATGAAGAAATCGATCATTCCGAGTCTTCGACTCGGAGCAATCGATTTCTTCATTTTTTATAATAATTAAAGATGTTCGAAAGATAAAATAATTATTTTATATTATGAGAATACTCTTATTGTAACTTCTTCAAAAATTATTTTTATATTCAATTATTATCTAAAATTTCAACTAAAATACATTTTTTAATTAATTTTTATTAGAATATTCTACGAGAATTCAATTATTTAGATACAAAAGTAAATAATTTAAATTTATTGAAGAATTGAAAGTTTTTTTAAAATTGAACTCTCATTTAAAGAATTTTATCAACAAATTTTTAAATAGGTTATTAAAATCAGTTTTATTATTTATGAAAATAATTGAATTCCAAAAAAGAATTTTATTATTTTTGAACATAATTAAATTCCTGTAAAATGTTTACTATTTATGAAAATAATAAAAATTTTATTAAAATTTTTGAAAATAATTGAATTTTGGAGAAGAATTTTATTATTTATAAAGATAATTGAAATTCTGACGAGAATTTTTGTAAATTTTTTAAAATAATTGAATCCATATCAAAGAATTTTTTTATTAGTGAAAATAATTGAATTCTTATTTAGAATTTCATTCAAATAAACAAAAAAGTGAATTCTTTTGCGAACTTTGTTAAATTTGTATTGAAAATAGTTGAATTTTTTGGAAGAATTTTATTAAAATTTTTGAAAATAATTGAATCCATCGAAAAATTTTTTTATTTTTGAAAATAATTGAATTTTTTTTAGAATTTTAGCGAATTTTTTTAAAAATATAATGAATCCTTTTGAGAAACTTTATCAAATTTGTATTAAAAATAATTGAATTTTTAGGAAGAATTTTAATAAAATTGTTGAATACAATTGAATTCAACGAAGAATTTTTTGTGTGAAAATAATTGAATTCACATAAAGAATTTTATCGAACCTTTGAAAATAATTGAATTTCCCGAAGAATTTTTTAATTTTCGAAAATAATTTTATTTAAAATACTTGAATTTTTTATAAGATTCTTATTATTTTATAAAAATAATGGAATTTTTTTCAAGAATTTTCATTAAAATTTTTGAAAATAATTGAATTTATCAAAGAATTTTTTATAAGTGAAAATAATTGAATTCTAATTTTGAAGTTTATTAAAAAATTAAAAATAATTGAATTGTTTTAAAGAATTTTATCAAAATTTCATTCATTGAAGAATTTTTTTATTTGCGAAAATAATTGAATTGTTTCAAAGAATTTTTTATTTGTGAAAATAATTGAATTTCACGAAGAATTTTTTGATTTTTGAAAATAATTGAATTTTTATTTAGAATTTCATTAAATTTTTAAAACTAATTGAATCCTTTTGAGAAACTTTATCAAATTTGTATTGATAGTAATTGAATTGTTTCGAAGAATTTTATGAATATTGTCGAATATAATTATTGAATTCATCGATGAATTTTTTGTGTGAAAATAATTGAATTCACATAAAGAATTTTATCGAAACTTCTGAAAATAATTGAATTCCCCGAAGAATTTTTTAATTTGCGAAACTAAATTGATTAAAAATACTTGAATTTTTCAGAAGATTTTTATTATTTTATAAAAATAATTGAATTTTTTTATGCAGAATTTTTTATTAACATTTTTGAAAATAATTTAATTAATTTGAAGAATTTTATTAAAATTTTTGAAAAAAATTGAATTGCTACAAAAAATTTCATTAAAATTTTTGAAAATAATTTAATTCTTTGAAGAAATTTAATTAAAAATGTATTGAAAATAATAATTATTCTAATAGATAAATTGTAGCAAAAGGTTTTTAATTACTTGAATTTCTTTGATGAATTTAAAAAAAAAATTTTAAGAATAATTACATTTTTCGAGGAATTAAATTAAAATTATATTAAAAGTAGGTATAATTAAAAGTTATTATATAATTGGGATTTTGTCGAAATTTTTTTGTAAATTTTGAACACAATTGAATTTTGTGATAAGAATTTTATTACTTTTGAAAATAATAATTGAATTTCTGCAATCATTTGTAACTTCACCAATATTCAATTTTTTTAGTATTTTCAATTAATAAATTCTTCTATAAATCGATTATTTTTAATAATTAATTAAATATATACATTGACAAATTTAACTAATTTTAGAAAATATGGAATTATTAAAATTTTTCAAAAATTTTTTTTCATTAAAATTTCTAATTAAATTCGTTTAAAATTGAAATTTTATAAAATTTCAAATTAAAACCGTTTGAAGTTTATTTATTTATGAAAATTGTAAACGTAACTCTTTTAAAATTGAATATAAGTAAAAATAAATAAAATAATAATTTTGATTAAAAAATTTTTACGTTGTATTATTTTTAAAATTGCTATTTTTTTTTTTTGAAAAAGTGAGGAAAAAGTTAGAATTGTTGCTAGTTTGATAAAAATGATGATTAATTTTTGACTTTTTTTTAAATGCAGTTACTAATAAATAAAAGAAGTTTCTAGAGAGCAGTATTTTAGATTAATTCCGTTAAAGTGGAAAATCGAGGAAAAATTTAATTCACTTCAATATTTGGAACTTCGGGTACATGCGGAATGAGTTTCTAATTTGAATTCCACAGTTAAGTGCGGTTAGCTACTGTAACCAAATGTTCTTTGTTTGAAAAGTCTTCTTTTTTTTACACTTGAATTTTCTCCTCGAAACGAAAGTTGAAAATTATTTAAAATACTTTTATTTTCAAAATAAATTAACAAAAGAAATATTTAAATTGTTTGAAAAGTGTTTTCTTTTTCCAACTCATCAATATTTGGGAAAATTGATTTTAATGAATTAATAATTATTTTAAGTTTTGAGATCTTTCAAGTTAATTATTTATAAGCCTTTCATTAAAATCGAATGAATAGTTAAAATGTGGCAGTTATATTTAGTTTAAAGAATAGAATCTGTATGGACATATGTCACTTTCGTTTCTTGCGCGCTATTGGAATATGAACGGGATTCAGAACGGCGCTTTGGCGTCAATTGTTTTACAATCTGTGAACGCTTGTAATCACATTTGCAAAACCTTGGTTTTCAAATGACATTGTTCCCATGGCGAGAAGATAACACAAACATCCATACAACACAGTTTTGTTACAAAAGCAGCTTTCGAAGTGGCAGAGCTGGTCGTTTCAGGCCAATCAATGGAACAGTAGACAATACCAGTTACTACTCCGTTTTCATTATGTGCGAGCATCGGCAGCTGACGTCGCGTCAAACCATGAAAACCAAACCACTTGCCCTGATATCGAGGAGGAATTGAGAAAAGTGCCGAATACTTTTTCTCAAATCTTAATCTAAACATGGAAAATCAATTTCTTTTATTCGTTTTCATTGCCATTGGATTTTTTTTCTCTCGACTTTTTTTTATCCGTCGTCATCATCTGGGGTTAAAAAAAAATACTATTTGTAACGCTTTTCGTTGAAATCTAAGGCGATAAAATACACATTTACATAAAACACGTTCACATGTACATAAAAAATTTACATATACACAAAACACTTTCACATATGCACAAAAAACGTGCACATGTACACTAAATACGTTCACATGTACACAAAACACGTTCACATGTACACAAAACACGTTCACATGTGCATAAAAAATGTACATATACACAAAACACTTTCACATATGCACAAAAAACGTGCACATGTACACAAAACACGTTCACATGTACACAAAACACGTTCACATGTGCATAAAAAATGTACATATACACAAAACACTTTCACATATGCACAAAAAACGTGCACATGTACACAAAACACGTTCACATGTGCATAAAAAATGTACATATACACAAAACACTTTCAAATATGCACAAAAAACGTGCACATGTACACAAAACACGTTCACATGTACACTAAACATGTTCACATGTACATAAAAAATGTACATATACACGAAACTCGTTCACATATGCACAAAAAAGTTGCACATGTACACAAAACACGTTCACATGTACACAAAAAACATGCACATTAAAATTTTAAAAAAATACAAAAATTCACATAACATTCACGAAACACTTAACACATTCGTCGAAATAGTAATTTTATCCGTGGCCTGACAACTAAAATTTAAGAAAAATATAATTTTTAGATTTCAGCCACTAAAAGCTACTATTTCCATTTTTTTTTTTTTTTTTTTTTTTTTTTTTTTTTTTTTTTTTTTTTTTTTTTTTTTTTTTTTTTTTTTTTTTAAAGAATTTACACTTTAAATTCGCTAGTACTAGAAATCAAAAAACTATTCTCAAAAAATGTAATCAATTTCTTTAAAAATCAATTATTTTCAAAAAATATTCGAAATTCAATTATTTTCATAAATAATAAAATTTCCACAGGAATGCAATTAATTTAGAATAGCATTTTCAAAAAAATTTCGAAAAAATCAATTATTTTACCAAATTTTTATACAACTCTTCACAATAATTCAATTACTTTGACTTATAATAATATAATATTTTTTATGAAAATTCAATTTTTTTAAAAAATGTTTAATAAAATTCTAAGCAAGAATTCAATTATTTTCGTAAATAATAAAACTCATCGAAGAATTTCAATTATTTTTAATACTACTTTAGATTAATTAATCGAAAAATTCAATTATTTTCACAAATAATGTTTTTCACAAGAATTCAATTATTTAAAAGAAAATTTTCATAACATTTATTATGTTTCGAAGCAATTAATTATTTAAGACAATGTTTATAAAATTCTTATGAAGAATTCAATTATTTTCAAAAATAACGAAATTTTTCACAGAAATTCAATTCTTTTTAAACATTTTAATAACATTTTTCGCATTAATTCAATTATTTTAATACATAATAAAATTCTTCTCAGGATTTCAATTATTTTTGAAAATTTTAATAAATTTCTTTGCAACTGTTTAATTATTTTCATAAATAATAAAATTCATCGCAGGATTTCAATTATTTTTAATACAATTTTACAGGGATTGCATCGAGAAATGTAATTATTCTCAAAAATTTTAATAGAATTCTTTGTAAAATTTAATTATTTTTAAAAACTTTTCGTAATTCAATAATTTTGAATATTTACTATTTTCATAAAATTTCCAAACAGAATTAAATTATTTAAAAATTGTTTGTACAATTATCGAGTGCCAAGTCTGGAAAATATAAAAATTGATTTCAGTTGAGTCAATTTTCGAAAGACTGAAAAAATCTTTAGCCCTTAATATCAAGTAAAATTGTCACACTATTAAATAAATTGCAAATATTCGAAATGCACATGTACACAAAATACGTTCACATATACACGAGAAACGTGCACATGTACACAAAACACGTTCACATGTCCATAAAAAATGTACATATACACGAAACTCGTTCACATATGCATAAAAAACTTGCACATGTACACAAAACACGTTCACATATACACAAAACACTTGCACATACATTGAAAAAGTTCTTCTATCCGAGGCCTGACAACTAAAATTAAAAAAAAAATAAAAATTCATCTCAGTTGAGTCAATTGTCGAAAGATTGAAAAAAAGAAATAATTCTCCATTAAATATGAAGTAAAAATTTGTTTTAATATTAAATAACGTGGAAATATTCGAGATTCAACAGACTGACGCATTATCGTCGAGTACGTTGCACAGAGCGCATAAACCAAGTCCTAGAAAAATGATAAGGTGTGTACGTGTTTTAAAGCGAAATTAAAGTAACTAGAAGAGACATTTTAATAAGCTCTTAAAAGAGAAAAAAGAATACAATGTTCTAATTTTGTCCACACTCGGTGAATACTTCATGCGCTGGAATTCTTATAATCCAGAAAAGATGAGAGTACCCTGAGGTAACTGACAATATAGCGCGAGAGAGGGAATCTCATTCTAATTCGGGTAACTTTACCAAGCTTTTATATTGTATACACATCATATGCAGAGGGTTTTTGTTAAATAATCTAAAAACAGAATTACAGAAAGAATGAATCTCTTTTTTTTTTCTTGTGGAAAAAAAAAATTCTTCGCGTCAGCTATTAATGTGATTCGACGATGACGTTGCATTTTTGGTGAATTAAAGAAAAAATAAAAATTCCACCTAATAGATACGGTTAATATCTGGACTGAATATAATTCTCTTCTTTTCTCTCTTTCAAATAAATACTATCTAATTTCTATTTATAATATTATTACATTATATAATATTTTATATTATATTTTTTATATTATTTTTTATTTTTTTTTTTATATATTATATTATTTTTTATTATATAATATTTATATAATATTTTATATATTATTTTATAAATATAGAAAATATTTTATTACGGTTTTATTTTAATTGTTTCAAAATTTTTAAATTCATATTCTTTCAATGCATTTTCCAGAGGAATATTATTTTTATTAATGGGGCTAAACTTGTTGACATACATAAAAATAAAAAATGTTTTTTAACACAAAATAAAACTATAGATAAAATTACTGCCGGGATCCCCTTTTAACCTAATCTATTTTTTCCCCTTTTTCTCTTTTTGACCCCTAACAGTAATAAGATTCCTAAAAATTCCTAAAATCATTCATATTCTCCCCTTTCCCCCCTCTTTTTTAGAAAAATTTTCAAAAATTCATATTTTTTGTAAATTAAAAAAATATTTAGTTATTTTAAAACAAAAATTTTCTACTTTTGGCAAAATTTGGAAAAATTTTAGTTGTTTGAAACTAAAAAATCTTTTTATATTATTTTCTCAGAGTTTTTCCACTTGGATTCTTTTTTAAAAGGCAACAAATATAAAATAACTTTTACAACTTACAAAATAAAACCCAAACATTTTAGAATTTCTGTCAACTTCTTTTTTTCACTATTTCTAGAAAAAATTTCTAAGTTGAACTTTTTTTCAAGTTTGAAAATATTTCACTATTTTCTTTAATTATAATTTAATTATTTCTTAACATTGCAACTGTAATTTTTTCAAAATTCAATTCTTTTTTTTAGAATTTTTGAATAAAACTATTCAAGACTTTAAGAAGTTTTTTAAAAAAATAATGTAATTAATAATTTTTGAAAATAAAAATTTTTAAATTTTTGTACTTTTGCTTCCCTTAAATTTTCAAAGAATTTAATTTAAAAATTTTTTTAAATTCAATTAATTCCTAATATTTCTGTTACTATACGCTTTAAATATTCAATTATTTTCTAAAATTTTAACTCAAATTTTTTTTAAATCAATTTCTATCAGAATTCAACGACGAGAATTGAATTATTTAAATGGAATAATTTTTGTAAATTTGTAAAATAAAATTATTTTTTAAAAACCTAATTTTTTCCTAATTTTTAAATTTCCAAATTAAATTTTTCAAATTTCAATCACTTTTCTAAAATAAATATTAAAGAAAATTGCAATTCTTTCAAAATTCAATCATTTTTTAGAATTTTTAATAATATTATTAAAAACTTTTAATTTTTAAGATGAAATTAATAATTTTTTATATTTAAATATTATTATACTTTTAGAGCAATTAGAATTTTAAGATTTTAGTTTAAAAACTTTTAAAATAATAAATTATTTTTAAAAATTGCAACTGTTCCTCTTTATTGAGTTTTTGAAATTTGGGTTAAATTTTCTTACTTCACTTATTTTATTACTAATAAATTAACTGTCAAACTTTTAACGTAACAATTCTAATTACAAAACAATTTGAAATTAAAAAACTCTAACATCACGTGAGGACAAATTATCTCGATTATAATTAAATTATAGTTAATAATAATTCCTATCAAAAGATTTTTAACAAACTTCAACTAACAAAACGTGAAGATATATCTTTAAAGAACAAAATGAGCTCTTGTTTTAAAAAATTAAAAAGTACTATAACTCTTGCAATATTAAATTACTTTCGATATAATTTTTAACTAAAATTCTTTTTCTTAATAATTTTTAGAAATTTTTTCTAGAATTCAATGATTTAAATACAAAAATTGAATTTTTTTTATAACTGTGGTCACAGTTAGTCCCTTTATTTACATAATTCCCCCTTTCCGTTCCCTTAAATTAATAAAATCCCCTAAATGACCTAATATCATGTTTATTCTCCCCTTTCCCCCCCTTTTTTTAAAGGAAAACTTACAAAAATTGTCGTTTTTTGTAAGTTAGAATTTTTTTTTAGTTATTTTGAAGAAAACAATTTCTACTTTTCGCAAACTTTTGTAAAAATGTTATTTTTTTAAAAAATTTAATTAAAATTTAGTAAATTTAAATTAAAATTTTTTTAATTGTAAACTTAAAAATGTATATTTTTATTAAACGGTATTATTATTTATTTCATTATTTCTTTTTTCTGAAATTAATTTTAATATTAATTATTTTCTTTTCCTTTTGTTTCAGGTGAGTTAAACAGTTTGTGTTTCTTTTCGAGTTTATGTCGTAAGTAAATATTTATTGAAATATGTAAAATTATATATTATAAGTAAAATATAATAATTGTGACTCTCTCTCTCTCTCTCTCTCTCTCTCTCTCTCTCTCTCTCTCTCTCTCTCTCTCTCTCTCTCTCTCTCTCTCTCTCTCTCTCTCTCTCTCTCTCTCTCTCTCTCTCTCTCTCTCTCTCTCTCTCTCTCTCTCTCTCTCTCTCTCTCTCTCTCTCTCTCTCTCTCTCTCTCTCTCTCTCTCTCTCTCTCTCTCTCTCTCTCTCTCTCTCTCTCTCTCTCTCTCTCTCTGAAAAAAGTGTCTAAAAAGAAAGAATTTTAAGGTTATGTTTTTGTTAGTTTTACTTTAATTAAAAGTCCGAAATAATAGTTTTCGACGCTAAATTCAGGGATTTCAGAGGATCACAAATAAATCAAAATTTTGTCACAATTCTGAATGAAATAAACATTTTTTTACTTTCTTGCACTTTTAACCGACTGAAACAAGTTTTCAAAACGGTGTTGTGCATTAAAGTCGTTTTGAGGTCTGAATTGTCAATATTTAACACTTTTTATTCATGGCATTAGTTATTCAGAATTTTCTTTGTTTATTTTTTTTAAATAAACAAAGAAAATTCTGAATATAAATAAGTTGCTGTTTGTCCATAGGATCTGTTTTTGGATTAAATTTTCCAGACTTCGCACTGCATAATTAATTTTAAAAAAGTAGCTTTCAAACTAAAAATGTAGTAAAAAAGTAGCCTGTAAAATTGTACAAAAGTAATTAAAATCCTACAATGAATTTTATTATTTATGAAAATAATTTGATAGTCGCAAAAGAATTTTATTAAAATTTTCAAAAATAATTGAATTCCTGAGAAGAATTTTATTATTTATGAAAATAATTGAATTCTTGTGAACGATTTTGTTAGAATTTTTTAAAATAATTGAATTTCTAAGAAGAAATTTATTACTTTTAAAAATAATGAAATTTTTGTGATGAATATTGTTGTTTATAAAAATAATTAAATCTTGCAAAGAATTTTATTAAAATAATAAATAAAATAAATAAAATAAATAAAATAAATAAAATAAATAAAATAAATAAAATAAATAAAATAAATAAAATAAATAAAATAAATAAAATAAATAAAATAAATAAAATAAATAAAATAAATAAAATAAATAAAATAAATAAAATAAATAAAATAAATAAAATAAATAAAATAAATAAATAAATAAATAAATAAATAAATAAAATAAATAAAATAAATAAAATAAATAAAATAAATAAAATAAATAAAATAAATAAAATAAATAAAATAAATAAAATAAATAAAATAAATAAAATAAATAAAATAAATAAAATAAATAAATAAAATAAATAAAATAAATAAATAAAATAAATAAATAAATAAATAATTAATTGAATTCTTGGGAAGAATTTTATTAAAATCTAAGAGAATAATTGAATTATTTCAAAAAAATTTAATTGAAATTGCATTTAAAATAACTGAGTTCATCCAAAAAATTAAAAAAAACATTTCTTTAAATTATTGATTTTTTTTATGAAATTGAAATTAAATTTTTAAGAATAATTACATTTCTCGAGGAATTCCTGTAAAATTGTATTAAAAATAATTAAAATCCTGCGATGAATTTTATTATTTATGAAAATAATTGAATAGTTGCAAAGAATTTTACTAAAATTTTCAAAAATAATTGAATTCCTGAGAAGAATTTTATTATTTATGAAAATAATTGAATTATTGCGAAAAATGTTATTAAAATGTTTAAAAATAATTAAAATCCTGCGATGAATTTTATTATTTATGAAAATAATTGAATTCTTTATAAGAATTTTATAAACATTGTTTTGAATAATTAATTTTTTCGAAATACAATAAATATTATGAAAATTTTATTTTAAATAATTGACTTCTTGTGAAAAACATTATTTGTAAAAATAATTGAATTCTTCGGTTAATTGATTTAAATTACTATTAAAAATAATTGAAATTCTTCGATGAGTTTATTATTTACGAAAATAATTGAATTGTTGCTTAGAATTTTATAAAAAATTTTTTTTAAAAATTGAATTTCCATGAAAAATGTTATTATTAGTGAAAGTAATTGAATTATTGTGAAGAATTGTATAAAAGTGTTGTTCAATAATTGATTTTTTCGAAATTTTTTTTAATTGCTATTCTAAATTAATTTAATTCCTGTGGATTAATTGAATTTTTATTATTTATGAAAATAATTGAATTTTGGATGAATTTTATCAATTTTTTCTAAATAAATGAATTCATTTTCGAAATTTTATGAAAATACTAGATATTGAAAATATTTGAATTTCGAATATTTTTTGAAAATAGTTAAATCTTTTTCAAGCATTTGATAATAATTTTTGAGAAATAAATAGGTTTTAGTAGCTGAGTGCGAAGCATGATTTTCTCTCCTCTTGACCTAAAATTGAAATTCAAATCTTTGAACTTGTTCAGGCAATTTTCGAAAAAATTGAATTGAAACGAATTTACAAAAATATTACAAAGTATTTATTAGTTGAACTTAATCTGACTGATTGTGGAATTGAATATGAATTTGTTGCACCTGCAGCCTGTTAAAAATCGTTAGCCTGTTTTGCTTATTTTAATCAGTTTGCAGTAAAGAAAATGTGCTTCACAATTTTTTTTGAAAATGTGCTTTTTTGATCTGACATAAATTGGATAGTTATCGCGAATAATGGAATTAATGTGAGAGCAAAGTTGCCTTTCCCTATCTTGCGGCACGTCCTACTCAGCGGTAATATGAATCCTTTTCTGGAATAAGAGACGTCTTGGTAATTATGTATTCTCAGAAAGCAAACGCTGCGTCATGACAAAAGGGGAAAACATGAGTGGGAATGGTGGTGAAATAGTTGTGTACGCAAAAGAAATATACACTCAATGGCGAATTTTAAAAAAATAGCTTACTACATTTTTTTTAATGTGCGGTGCATTAAAATCTAGAAATTATTTACCGAAACTAAATTAATTCCCAGGCTCGACAAGTCAGTGTACCTTTTTTTATTTCAAGGAACTTTTGTTATTTCGCTCTAAAGAAATTGTTGATTCTTTTAGCGGTTTTTTTGAATGCTTTTTTGAATGTTCAAAAGAAAAAAAAATGTTTTGCAAAATTATGATTTTTCTTTATATTAACAATGACCTGCGGGACATGAATACTTTGTACTTTTAAATGATGCTAAATCGCGATGCTTCTTATCGGCTTTACTTCCGTTCATGCTTTTTTACTTGAACCAACCAACAGTAACCATTAACGGAAATAACCTCTTCCGTTCCTCTGTTTCTCAACTAACAATTTTTCGTACGCTTGTGCACAAACTTGACATAAAACGAGAAAATTTTTCACATCCTGCAAAAGTACTGCATAATCTTTGATTTATTGTCTTCAAAAAAAAAAAAAAAAAAAAAGAAAAGAAAAAAAAGAAAGGAAAAAATGAATGACAACTTTTATGGGTCTTTATTTTAAATAACTATCAGCAGACTTTCTCTGCATAGATTAGAAGATTAGAAGACTTTAGCTTTTTGGGTTATTATTATTATTTTTTTTTCTAAATTTCCATGTTGGGCAAGTTAAAAAAAAAAAAAAAAAAAAAAAAAAAATTTACCAAATTTTAACCTTTTTGTTTAATATCTATTTTAAAAATTTAATTCTATGACTCAGTAATTTATTAGTTCATCGAAATGATGTTTTTTGGTTCCCTTTTGTTGTTGAGGAAAATTTTAGAATTCTTTAAAAAAAAATCTCTTTTTTGTATAAATAATAATACTGCATGAAGTTGGCATTCAATTTTCTGTTTACGTCTTTTGGTATTAATTACCAGAACTATTCATAGGTGTTCAGAACTATTCATTTGGACCCAGTTTTTGGAGTTCTCCAAAACTTCCAAATCGGCGCATAACTCTAGTGATACCTTTAATTTTCTTTTTGTATTTTTTATTTTGCTTTAAGTATAGCATTAACTGCACTTGACTAGTTTTTAAACGATACACAATTATTGATCTTCACTGTCGTTTAATATTAAACTAGCAACAATTAGAGCACTAACTTCTTCCTTACTTTTTTAAAATAAAAATTAGTAATTTTAAAAATAGTAGAATTTAAATATTTTTAAATTTAATTTTTTTTCATAAAAATGAATTGGAATATAGTTTTAAAATTATTAAAACTATTTTAATTTGAAATTTTAAAAAATTATTTCAATGAATTTAATTAGAAATTTTAAAGAACTTTCTTTTTTGAAAAATTTTAATTCAAATTTTTTTTGAAATTAGTTGAATTTTTTAATATATATATATTTGATAATTTATTAAGAACTATTGTTTTTAATAGACGAATTTTAGTTAAAAACAATTGAATTTTGGAAAAGTTACAAATGATTGTAAAAATTCAATTACTTTCAAAAGTAATAATATTCTTCGCAGAATTTTAATTATGTATATTCAAAAATTTAAAAAAATTCTCATCACAATTTAAATTATCTTTATAAATAGTAAAATTCTCCAAAATTCAATTATTTTCAAAAATTTTCCTCAGTTCAATGATTTTCAATATTTATATACTATTTTAATAAAATTGACCAAAAGAATTCAATTATTTTTAAAAAATTTGATAAAATTCCATACAAACATTTAATTATTTTCAAAAATAATCAAAATTTAACAGGAATTTAATATTCACAACTTTTTTTTATAAATTTCTTCGCAATAATTCAATTATTTTCATAAAAAAAATTTTTTTTTTTAGGAATTCAATTATTTTTATAAATAATAAAACTCATCGCAGAATTTCAATTATTTTTAATACAATTTTAATCGATTTCCTCGAAAAATTTAATTATTTATAAAAATTCATCAAAAGAATTCAATTCTTTAAAACTTGGTTAATAAAATTCTTTACGAGAATTTAATTTTGAGAAACATTCAATTATTTAATATTTTATTTATGTTTGTATTTAAGTAATTAAATAATTGAATTCTCGTAGAATTTTATAATAAAAATTGATTTAAAATTGTATTTTGGTTGAAATTTTAGATTATAATTGAATATTTAAAGAATTATAGCGTGAATTTTTAGAAATAATTGAATTTTGAAAACGTTTCAAATTAAAATCTTTCAAAATCGGAATTTTTCATACTATTAAAATATTCTAATATTTTTGTAAATAATTGAATTCTTCCAAAGAATTTAAAAAAAATATTTTTTTAAATAATTGATTTTTTCGAGGAATTGAAATTAAATTTTTAAGAATAATTACAATTTTCGAGTAATTTCTGTAAAATTGTATTTAAAATAATTGAAATCCTACGATGAATTTTATTATTTAAGAAAATAATTGAATAATTGCAAAGAATTTTATTAAAATTTTCAAAAATAATTGAATTTCTGAGAAAAATTTTATTTAAAATGTTTAGAAAGAATTGAATTTCACATTTTTTCAAAATCTACTATTTTGCTAAAATTTCTCAAAAGAAATTAATTAAAAATTATTTTAAAAATATGTAATAAAATTCGTTGTGTAAGAATTCAATTATTTTCATAAATAATAAAATTTTTCATATGCTTTCAATTATTTAGAAGAATTGTAATATTTATCGAAAAATTTCTTCATTTTCAAAAATTTTATTAAAATTCTTCGAAAGAATTCAATTATCAATTATTTTTAATAATTTATGCAAAAGTTCCTTAAGAATTTTCAAATCTATTTGTTTTAACAATTCAATTTTACAAAACTTCGATTATTACAAAATTCTTCAATTAAATATTTAGAAAATAAAAATTTTTAATAATTTACAAAAAAATTCAATTAAATTTTTTCAAAATTTAATTATTTCTTAAAATTAAGGCTACAATACTTTTAATATTCAATTACTGTCTAAAATTTTAACTGAAATTCATTTTTAAATCAATTTTTACTAAAAAAAAATTCTACGTAAATTCAATTATTTAAATACAAAGATAAATTATTTATTGAATAAATGAATTTTTCTTAAAATTAAATTCTCATCGAGAATTTTATCAACAAATTTTTAAATAATTGAATTTTTCGACGAATTCTCATAGAATTGAATTATTGGGAAGAATTGTATAAAAATTTTGTTAAATAATTGATTTTTTCGAAATTTTTTTTGAAAATGCTGTTCTAAATTAATTGAATTCCTTTGGAATTATTATTATTAATGAAAATAATTGAATTTTGGATGAATTTTATGAATTTTTTTGATTAATTGATTTCTTTTGCGGAATTTTATGAAAATGCCAGAGATTGAAAATAATTGAATTTTGAATATTTTTTGAAAATAATTGAATCGTTTTAAAGAAGTTGATAATAATTTTTTGATTTCTAGTATTAGCGAATTTAAAGTAGTGGAAATTCTAAAAAAAACAGAAATAGTAGCTTTTAGTTGCTGAAATTTAAAAAAATACTCAAATAGTAGCATAACGTAAAAAAAAGTAGTAAATAGTTGGTTTTAGTAGATGAGTGCGAAGCCTGATATATTATTTTATCTAAAATTATTTTAAAAAACGGTAGGTGATCACTTTTTCTAAAAAATATTTTCTAATCCTTTTTGACTAAAAAAAATTCGATTTCTAATGAAATCTGTTTTCTAAAAAAAGTTTTTCTAACAAGTTTAGATTTCTAAAAAAAATTTTCTAAAAAGTTATGATTTCTAATATTTATTTTCCTAAAATTTGTAAAATTTTATAATTTTGATAAAATTTAGAGAATTGTTTAAAAAGTAAGATTTAGAAATAAAAATTATTTTGCATATTTTCTGTTTCTCAATCACAATTTTGTTTACAAAATTATAAGTTTCTTTTTGAAAAAGAAGAAAAAATTTTATAAAATTACTATTTTTTTATCACAATTTGTTAACAAAATTCTGTTTTTCTTGGGAAAAAAAATAATAATTTGCATCATTTTTATACGAAAATTTCAAAAATGAATTCATTTATAAAACACATATTTAGAAAATTTTATAAAACTTTAGGAAAAAAATCCCTATAATTTCTATTTCTTAATTTACGATTTGTAACTATATTATTTTAAAGTTTTGTTAAAAAAATTTGCATAATTTCTATTTTTTACTATAATTTTTTAACAAAATATCAAGTATTTTTTTTTAGAATTAAAAAATTTTTATAAATTTTATTTTTTAATCATTTGCACCTATTAGTTAGAATTTTTTTTTTTTTTTTGAAAATTACCTTTATTAGAAAAAGTAATTTTTAGAAAATGACCTTTATTAGAAGAAAGAAAATTAGAAAATCACCTTCATTAGAAAAAAGTTTTTTAGAAATTCACCTTTATTAGAAAAAAATTTTTTAGAAAATATGTTTTAGAAAAATTGTACCCAAACCTTAAAAAACACCTTATTTTTGATTTGTCAAACAATATTTTTTAAAGAAAAAAAAAACAAAAGCATATACAAAAACTAACTTCAAAGTGTGTACAGACAGAAAAAATGAAAGAATAAAAGAATACGAAGATTATTATAGTTAATAATTAATAATAATAATTGAAAGACAATATTTTGACATAATAAACTTTGTAATGAAATTAGATTTATTTGCCATGTTCCGTCTATTATATTAGCAAGGGACTTGTATGTTGTAATGTACAAGAGACTGAATGTGCTCTAATAACGTTCTAAATGTTTTCATCGATCGAACGACCGACTTGGGTGGGTAAACTGTGTTATAGCGCTGTAGGGATGAGTTGATTGTTTGATGGGCAAGTTAAGAGTATCGCGCCGCAAAGGGATGAGTATTATTGTCTACACGCCTGTTAGGATATTTTCTTAAATATATCGTAACATCTCTTGCTGCCAAAGCGATTACTGATTAGCAATAATCAATTCAAGGCAAAAGTGACTCTTTTTTCTTTTTCTTCAATCGATTCAAGAGGAAGAAAATTTTGGTGCTTTTATTCAAGTGCTCAGAGTTGGGTTCTAGAAAGAAGGCATAGCATTTAAGAAAGGTTATTGCGCTCCCAAAGGAGTGTGTATTAAAAACAAACCATTGCCTTCGTTCTTTTTTTAGGGGATGTTCACCTTTATCATTGCTCCACATCTAAATGCTTATCGCGATAAAAACAAAATTCAAATTATTGTTGTTAGAAGAAGCTTTTATGGAAGATATGTTCCTCTGTTATTAAGTGACTTACGTTTCGGACTGTTATAAAACATTAACTATAATAATCTTCGTATTCCTTCATAATTCATTTTTTTTGTCTGTTCACACTTTGGAGTTAGTTTCTATCTACGCTTTTTTTTTTTTTTTTTTTTTTTTTTTTTTTTTTTTTTTTTTTAATGTATTAAAAAATATTGCTTGACAAATCGAAAATAAGGAATTTTTTCACAATTCATAATAAAATAATATTTGCAATTAGAAAATTTGAAAAAATTATGATTAACAAATAAAAAATATACCCATTTTATTTATTATATTTTTCCTATGACAAATTTTGTTTGACTGATCTAAATTATGCAAATTTTTCTTCTTTTTATATTTATAAAAAATATTAGAAAATTGTTATTGTTCAAAAATAATAAAATTCTTCGCAGAAATTTAATTATATTCAAAAATTTTTGAAATATTCTAGACAAAATTTCAATTATTATAAATAATAAAATTCTCCGAAATTCAATTGTTTGAAAAAATTTTTTAAATGTAATTTTTTGGAGATTTTTTCGCAATAGTAATTAAAGATGATCGAGTGATAAAATCATTGTTCTATATTATAAAACTATTGTTACTGTAACTTCTGCAAAATTAATAATTTTTTCGATTAAAAAATTAATAAAAAATAAAATTACCACTTCAACCATTTTCACGATTTTTTAAAACGTTTCTATAACTTTTCTTTTGGAGAAAATGTAAGAAACAAGTAAAGAAAAGCTAAAAGATCATCGCAAATACTTAATATTCCTGAAGTTTTTATTTAATTTTATGATTCCACTTTTTCAATATTGATGAATAAATATCATAAAATTAGGTTACTTTACAGATAAAACTTTAGAATCATATTTTATTTATTTAGTTCATGTCCTTAAATTCTTTTATCAATTTATAAAAAATAAATTTAGTAATTATTAAAAAACTGGAATAATTCTTTTTTATTCTTTTGTCCTGCAAAGAAAATTAATTATTAGCGATCAGTTTGGTCGAAATATAATGAATTAATCCAGTTGTAAAATTTTTATATTAAAATTAATGTAAATTTTATGTTATGAGGCAGCAGTGAATTTAATTTTCTGTACAAATGAACATTTTTTTATCGGCAATAATAGTGCAAATGGACTGTATAATTATGTGTAGCGAGGATACAAACAAAAATACATGAGTTTGACGTACAATTTAGTAAAAAAACTTTCCCCGAAATTCAATTATTTTCACAAATTTTAATAAAATTCTTTGGCAAAATTTCAATTATTTTCGAAAATTTTCCTCATTTCAATGATTTTTAATATCTACTATTTTAATAAAATTTACCAAAAGAATTCAATTATTTAAAAAAAATTTAATAAAATTCTACTCAAACATTTAATTATTTTCGTGAATAATAAAATTTCCACAGGAATTCAATTAATATAGAATAGCATTTTCAAATAATTTCGAAAAAATCAATTCTTTAATGAAATTTTTTACAATTCTTCACAATAATCCAATAACTTTCACTAATATTAACATTTTTCATGGAAATTTTCACAAATAAAGTTTTCCACAAGTTTTCAATTATTTAAAACAATGTTTATAAAATTCTTATGAAGAATTAAATTATTTTCATAAATAATAAAATTCATCGCAGGATTTCAATTATTTTTAATACAATTTTACAGGAATTTCTCAAAAAATGTAATTATTTTCTTAAAAATTTAATTTCAATTATTCGAAAAAATCAATTATTTAAAAAAAATGTTTTTTTTAAATTCTTTAGAAGAATTCAATTATTTACTTAGTTATTTAGTATTAATTATTTATTATTTATTTATTTAGTATTAAAATTGTTCACAAGAATTCAATTATTTTAAAATATTTTAATAAACTTGTTCGAAAGGAATCAATTATTTTAAATACAGTTTTAATAAAATTTTTATTGAAATAATTAAATTATCCTTTTAGATTTTAATATTCGTAGAATTTTCTAAAAAATCGATTTAAAATTGTATTTTGCCTAACATTTTTGATAATAATTGAATATTTAAAGCATTATGGCATGAATTTTTAGAAATAATTGAATTTTAAAAAGGTTTCAAATTAAAATATTTTAATATTTGTATTTTCACACTTTTAACTGGCAATTCTGTAGAATTAATTTTTTGGTAAAGTGTAATTGAATTTTATTGGAAATTATTTGTAGTTTTTATTTTCTAATATATATATATTTAAATAATATATATTTAATTTCCGAACAATCGAAATTTCGTAAAATTGAATTGTGAATAAATCCAAATTTTAGAAAATAAAATATTTCTTTTAAAGAATTTTGTTAAAATATTTCAAATAATTGAATTATTGTGTAAATTTTATTATTTATGAAAATAATTCAATTCTTGCATCGAATTTTATTACATTTTTGTAAATAATTGAATTCTTATAAAAAATTGTAATCAAAATTTTCTTGTACATTATATTACTTCAAATAATTGAATTCCCGTTAAAATTTTAATACTCGTAATATTAATTGGTTCGTTGGGTTCGTGTTCGATTTATCTTGATTAAAAGTTTATTTAAAAAAAAAAAAAAAAAAAAAAAAAAAAGTTTATTTTTTTTTACCAATTTTTATTAAATATTTTGAATATAATGAAGATTTGAAGACCAACAATTTTTAATTAATAATTGATTCTCTTTCTGTATTTTTACTTAAAAAATTAAAAATATAACCTCAAATTTTTTGCTTCTTAGGTACCTTTCCTCAGAGCGTGACACAAATATAATTGAATTCTTTTGAGAAATTTTGTTAAAATAGTAGATATCAAATATATTTGAATTCCAGCGAAGAAATTCATTATTTGCGAAAATAATTGAATTCATGTAAAAGATCTTCCAAAAATTTTGTAAAATAATTAAATTGTTTCAAAGAATTTTATGAAAATTTTTTGAATTCTGTTTTAGAAGAATTTTATTAATATTTTTAGGAATAATTTTTTTATTTCAATTTTTAGCGTATTTAAAGTAGTGCAAACTTTCAAAAAAAAAAAAGAAAAGAAAAAAGTAGTCATAAATTTAAAAAAAAATATCCAAATGGTGGTTAATCGTAAAAAAAGTAATAAATAGTATGTTTTAGTAGATTACCGTAATTTTAGTAGAAAACCGTAATTAGAACAAAAACATCTTCAAAACTTGATGAGAAAAAATTAGAAAATAAAAAAATGCTTAAAATTAAGAAAGAAAAAAAATGACGCGGTGATCTAATTGAATGCAAAATAAATGAAAGAGGACATTTTCTATTTTATTCTCCAATTACCGTTACACCTTTCTATTTGACAGGGTAACACCGTATTACTATCTAGTGGATTTTCGTGACAAGCGGGTATAATCTAGCATTTGCGACAAGCAACACGCGAACATGAAAAAGAAATAGAAAATAAAGTGCTCCGTGTGTTTTTTTCCGTTCTCCTTGTTTTTTCTCAACGGAAACTGTTTTAGGGTCTGGCATATCTTTTTAGAGAAAATTGGATCAAAATACAGTAGCAATCTATTCGACTCAACAACGTATCATAATCTCCCCCCAAAGGCTGCGAGGCTAATTTAATTAGGATATCGCATAAATTTTATCGTAGAAATGTTCATCTGTTATTTCACCGCATTTTCGTCACCAATTCACATTTGTGAATATTTTTCTTGTACACGCATCGTTCTTTATTTAAGCCTCTATATATCGATTTATCTGTCTGAGAACACACCCTTAATTCCACCTCGTCATTTCATAATGTGGAAAAAATTAACCGTACATATTGTATCAAAATATTAAGGAGTCAATTTTTTATTCAAACTAATAGTTGTGGGGAAAACTTTTAGCCCCCAATAATTATTTTTAACTCTTAAAACGCACCTTGGGTTTGCTCAACCTTTTCACAAAATGTATCATCAAATTTTCAGAAATTTAAATTCATACAAACATTTGAAAATATTTTTATAAAATTCTTTCAAACAATTCAATTGTTATAAAAAATTTTTCGAAATACTTTCGCAAGAATTCAATTATTTTCGCAAATAATAAATTTCTTCGCTAAAAATCAAATATTTTCGCAAATAATAAATTTCTTTGCAGAAAATCAAATATTTTCAATATCTACCTACTATTTTAATAAAATTTCTCAAAAGAATTCAATTATTTACAAGAAAACAATAACAAAATTCAACGAGAAAATTCAATTAATATCATGAATAATAAAATTTTCAAGGGATTCGATGCAAGAATTCAATTATTTTCATAAATAATAAAATTTGCACAGGAATTTAATTATTTGGAATATTTTAACAAAATTCTTTGAAAGAAATGAATTATTTTCTAATATTTCGATAACATTTATTTATAAGAATTTAATTATTTTCAGAAATAATAAAATTCATGGCAATTATTCAATTATTTTTAATACAATTTTAAATAAATTATTTGAAATAACTCAATTATTCTTATACATTTTCATGAAATGATGTAAAAAATTCAATTATTTACAAAACAAATTTCAATGCAAGAATTGAATTATTTTCATAAATATAATAATATTCTTCACAAGATTGCAATTATTTGACATATTTTAAATAAAATTCTTTGAAAGAAATTTCTTATTTTCTAAAATTTAGATAACATTTGTTTATAGGAATTAAATTGTTTTCATAAATAATAAAATTTATCGCATGAATTCAATTATTTTTTATACTATTTTAAGTAAATTCTTTAATATAATTATTGAATTATTCTACTATTTATAACATGATTTAAAAAATTCAATTATTTAAAATTTTTAGATCCGATGCAAGAATTCAATTATTTCCATAAATAATAAAATTCTTCGCAGAATTACAATTACTTTTACTAGAATTTTAAATGAATTATTCGAAATAATTTAATTTTTCTTTTAAATTTTTATAAAATGATTAAAAAAATACAATTAATTACAGAAATTTAATAAAGTTCGTGGCAAGACCTCGAAAAATGTAATAAATTTCAAAAGATTTATGAAAATTCTTCGAAAGAAATCAATAATTTTCAAATTTTTTTGGAAAATCTGATGCAAGAATTCAATTATTTTCACAAATAATGAAATGTTTCGCTAAATTCAATTATTTTCAATATCTTCTATTATAATAAAGTTTCTCAATAGAATTCAATTATTTTTAGAAAAAAATTCATAAAATTCAATTATTTTCTTCACAATAATTCAATTACTTTCACTAATAATAACATTTTTCCTGGAAATTCAATTTTTTTTTAAAAACCTTTGATAAAATTCTAAGCAAGAATTCAATTATTTTCATAAATAATAAAACTCATCAAAGAATTTCAATTATTTTTAATACTATTTTAAATCATTTAATCGAGAAATTCAATTATTTTTAAAAATTTAATTTCAATTCCTCAAAAAAATCAATTATTTAAAAAAATGTTTTTTAAAATTCTTTGGAATAATTAAATTATTTACAAAAATATTAGAATTTTTCACAGGAATTCAATTATTATTAAGTATTTTAATAAAAATGATCGAAAGAAATCAATTATTTTAAATACAATTATAATTAAATTTTTTTAAAATAATTCAATTATTCTTTTAGATTTTAATAAAATTCTTCCCAAGAATTCAATTATTTTCAAAAATAATTCTTCGAAAGAATTCAATTATTAAAGATAAATAACAAAATAATTCCCGAAAATTCAATTATTTTCAGACATTTTAATAAAATTCTTTGCAATATTCAATTATTTTGAATTGAATTATTTTCTTAAATTTTGGTAACATTTTTATAAGAATTAAATTATTTCCACAAAAAGTAAAATTCATTGCAAGAATTCAATTATTTTTAACACAATTTCAATTCAATTATTCGAAATAATTGAATTATTCTTTTAAATATTTTTCTAAATTCAAAGAAATTCAAAGATTTACAACATTTTTTAAAATTCTTTGCAAGAATTTAATTATTTAAATAAATAATTTTTTGAAATAATTCAATTTTGTCGATAAATAACAAAATTATTTCCGAAAGTTCAATTATTTTCATGTATTTTAATAAAATTTTGCAAAATTCAATTATTTTCATAAATAACAATATTCATCGCAAGAATGCAATTATTTCTAAAAGTTATAAATTTCTTCTTGGAAATTCAATTATTTTAAAAAATTGATGGAAAATCTTTTGCAAGAATTCAATTATTTTCACAAATAATGAATTTTTTCGCTAAATTATTCTATCAATTATTTAATTTATTTTTGTTTTTAAATAATTGAATTCTTGTAGAACTTTCTAAGAAGAATTGATTTAAAAAATAAATAAATTTCAGTTAAAGTTTGGATTATAATTGAATATTAAATGCATTATAGTATAAATTTTTGGAAATAGTTAAATTTCTAAAAGCTTTTGATATTAAAATTATTAAATTTTTTAATTCCTGTGGAAAAATAAATAAATATAATTTTTGAACAAATTATTATTCAAGTATGAATAATTTAATTTAGAAATTATGAAAAAAAATTAGTGTTCTGAAAAATTTTAATTAACATTTTTTGAATAAATTTTAATTCCCGTGTAAAAATTAAAAATATTTATTTAAATTTTCAATTCTTTCCAATTTTTGGCGAAAGTCAATGGTTTAAAGAAGGAAACACCACCTCTATAATTTAGATAAATTTACAAATAAATAATAAAAAAATGGAATAGAAAAATAGACAAATATAATTGCAATTTTTAGATAAACTTTATTATTAATGTTCTGAAATTAATGAGAAGTATTTCGTCTAAAAAATGGTTCTAACAAATATTTAAAGAAACTAGTTTTGCGTATTTTCCTATTCGTCTCGTGACAGAAGTTATTCGTTCATGACTAGATAGATATTTCCAACGAAGAAAACAAACGTTGCATTCATATTATGCCAGACACCTTTCATTAAAAACAGATAAACATTTTTATTTTATTTTTCTAATTTTCCACATATTTCCAATATGCATCAAACGTTGCATTCATATTATGCCAGACACCTTTTATTAAAAAGCGATAGAAATTTTTAATTTCCCAACTTTTATTTACAAATTTTAGTTTTAAAAATTTAAATTTCAGTTTAAAAGTTAAATTTAAAAAGTTTTGTTTAAATTTTATTTTTAAACTGAATTTAAAAATTTTAACTTAAATTTCAATGCAGTTAAAATTAAATTTTTGAATTTTATTTAAAAATTTCAAACTTTAAATTGAAGGTCGATCAAAGAACCGACTGTAATTTTTTTCAGCTAAAAATAATTGTCAAATAATTAAAAAAATAAAAAGTTTTAAATAATAATTTTTAAAGGAGCTTTTTTTTTAATTTTTGTACAAATATGAAATTCTTACAAAAAATAAAAATTTAAAATCTTTTTTTAATTTAGAAAAAGAGAATTTTGAGTCTTAAAAAATTATAACCGGTTCTTGGATCCTGACCCTCGATTAAATTTAAAAATTGTAATTTAAATTTAAATTTTAACTTAAAACATTAATTTTTATTTTAAGGAAATAAAAAATTTAACGTAAATTCATTAAAATTAAAAATTATGAAACAAATTTTAATTTTTTTAAGACATTTATTTATTTTACAAAAAGCACATCTATTTTTAGAGAAAGTATTACAAGAAATTTTCTTCTTAGTAAATTGAGATGAATAGTCAGATTCAGGTAAAATCTGAAAATTTTCAAGGTTTATATAACATGAACTTCATTTTGTCTACTTTACTAATTGCGTTCCCATTTCAATTTCTCTCTCTACTCTAGCGGGAACTCCTTATTGCAATAGTGATAATAATTTAACAAGACATTTTTTTTTCATTTACCATCCTCACAATTTTTTCATTATTCATCTATTTTCAATATTTATTCTTGGAATTTATTTGAATCAACTTTCGAATGTAGTTTTTCTTTTTTTTCTGTATTTTTATTGCTTATAGGACGGTTATGCTTGGTTTCCTGGCAAAATGAACTTTCCAATTTCTTCTCTATATACTGTGAACAATTCACAACTATTGGTTTCAAAATGATGTGATGCTGCGCCGAAACAATTTATTTTTCTTTAAATAAAATCAGTTTTAGCAAAAAAAAAAAAAAAAGTTAACAAAATCTTTTGAAATTTCAGAGAAAAAATAAAATTTAAAGCGTCATGGGAATATTTAATATTAAAAATCATTAAAACTATATTTCAATGTTTCGAAATTTATAAACTTTGAGTTCTAGGTTGAGATAAATTTTTTAATAGGTTTGAATTTCAATTGAAGAAAATTTAGTTCAAAGTCACGAATCAAGAGGTGAAGATAAACTTGAAATTTAGGTCAAGTTTCAATTATTTTCATAAATGATAAAATTACCACAGGAATACAATTAATTTAGGATGGCATTTTCAAAGAAATCAATTATTTAACGAAATTTTTATACAATTCTTCACATTAATTTTTAATAATTTTCACTAATAATAACATTTTTCGTGAAAATTCAATTTTTTAAGAAAATTTTTGATAAAATTCTAAGCAAGAATTCAATTATTTTTCTTAATAATAAAACTCATCGAAGAATTTCAATTATTTTTTATACTATTTTAAATTAATTAATCGAAAAATTCAATTATTTTCAAAAATAAAGTTTTTCACAAGAATACAATTATTTAAAATAAATTTTTCATAATATTTATTATATTTCGAAAAAATTAATTATTTAAAACAATGTTTATAAAATTCTTATGAAGAATTCAATTATTTTCAAACATAAGAAAATTTTTCACAGAAATTAAATTCTTTTTAAAAATTTTAATAAAATTTTTCGCTATAATTCAATTATTTTCATAAATAATAAAATTCTTCTCGGGAATTCAATTATTTTCATAAATAATAAAATTCTTCTCAGGAATTCAATTATTTTTCAGAATTTTAATAAAATTCTTTGCATTTATTCAATTATTTTCAAAAATCATAAAATTTATCGTAGGATTTCAATTATTTTTATTACAATTTTACAGGAATTGCTCAAAACATGTAATTATTCTTAAAAATTAAATTTTAATTATCAGAAAAAATCAATTATTTAAAAAAATTTTTTTTTAAATTCTTTGGAAGAATTCAATTATTTTTAAATATTTTAATAAAATCGTTCGAAAGAAATCAATTATTTTATTTTCTTTTTTTTGAAATAATTCAATTATATTCTTTTAAAGTTTAATAAAATAGAATTCAATTATGTATTTAAAAATTTTTTTGTAAAAATCTTCGTTAAAATTCAGTTCTTTTCATGAATAATAAAAAATTTTCAGGAATTTCTCAAAAAATGTAATTATATTACTTAAAAATTTAATTTCAATTCCTCGAAAAAATCAATTATTTACAAAAATATTAGAACTTTTTACAGAAATTCAATTATTTTCAAATGTTTTAATAATAATGATCGAAAGAAATCAATTTTTTTTGTTTACAATTTTAATTAAATTTTATTGAAATAATTAAATTATTTTTTTTCAGATTTTAATAAAATTTTCTCCAAGAATTCAATTATTTAAATAAATAATTTTTTGAAAGAATTCAATTATTAAAGATAAATAACAAAATTATTCACGAAAATTCAATTATTTTCAGGCATTTTAATAAAATTCTTTGCAAAAATCAATTATTTTCATAAATAACAATATTCGTCACAAGAATTCAATTATTTTTAAAAGTATTACATTTTTTCTTGGATATTCAATTATTTTAACAAAATTCTAATAAAATTCTTTGCAAAAATCAATTATTTTCATAAATAACAATTTTCATCACAAGAATTCAATTATTTCTCAAAGTGATAAATTTCTTCTTGGAATTTCAATTATCTAAAAAAAATTCTAATAAAATCGTTTGCAAGAATTTAATTACTTTCATAAATAAATGCTTTTTAGGAATTCAATTATTTTCAAAAAAAATTTAATAAAATGCCACACAGACATTCAATTATTCTCAAAAATTTTAAGAGAATTCTTTGTAAAATATTTTAAAAAACTTTTCGCAATTCAATGATTTTCAACATTTACTATTTTCATAAAATTTCCAAACAGAATTCAATTATTTTAAAAATTTTTTGTAAAAATCTTTGTAAGAATGCAATTCTTCTCATGAATAATAAAAATTTCTTAGAAATTCAATTACTTCAATTAGAATTTGTATAAAATTAGTCGAAAGAAATGAATTATTTAAAAGATTTTATAAACATCTTCGCAAAAATTAAATTTTTTTATAAATATTTAAATTCTTTCATGAATAATAAATTGCAGGAATTGAATTTATTAGCATGATAAGAAAGAAGTAAATATTTCGATGAAAATTAGAAAATTTTGGTCGTCAAGTTTAAATTTTCGATAACTATATTTTTTTTTAGTTTGAAAGCTACTTTTTACTACTTTTTTAAAATTAATTAGCGATTGCGAAGTCTGAAATTTGAATTTTTTTTAGAATATCTTCTGAAAAATAAAAATTAGAATTTTTTACGCATTATTTTTCATTTTTAAGATAAAAAATAGTAGTACCTTAAAAAATACCACTTTTACCCCATTGTTGATGAAAGAAATCAGAATTTCTTATCATATCACTTAAAAATTAAATGATATTTTAAACAAATAAAAATAAAAGTGTTATCCATTTATTGTACTTTTTTTAAATAATAAAACGTACTACCTTCAAAAAATACTTTTTTACCCCATTTGAGGTATAAAAATAAATCTAAATTCTTTAGATTTTAAAATTAAACGATTTAGTTAAATTTCAATGACCTAAACATTTATTGACACTTTAAGAATGCAATGTTAAAATTTTATGCTTTATTTTCGATTTTTGAAATAAAAAATTGGGAAAATTTTTAAAATACCATTTTTACCCTACTTTTAAAGGTAAAAAAAAATATAAATTTATTAGAATGTCAACTTTCTGCTTGTTTTGAAAATGTCATTTTACCCCATTTAGTAACTGATAGTAGATTATTTTTATTATTATTAGCATTATTATTCTGATATTAGATCCATTTGAAATTTGCTTAAACGTTAGAGAATATAGAGAGTGGAAAAATGTTTCTGAACAGGATAACAAAAACAAAGAAAAAGAAAAAGGTGAATGCATTAATTTTATTGAAATTATAAAAATATGGTTCGGAATTCCAAAGCACAAGTCATCTGTATAATTTGTGGTTGAATAATCTTTCACCTTGCCGTATTATGCCACACAATCTCCACATACGCACTCTTACAGGATCGGGCATTATATAACTACTTAAGTAGAAAACGGTATTCCTCGCAGACTATGAGAGACGAGTCGTCTACTCAGAAACTAGTTTCTTCTGAGTTCAATGTAACATGTACCACGGGATCAGTCAACGTTTGTCAAGGTTAAACTGATCTTTCAGATTTTAAAAAAAATTTCCTTTCAACAAAAAAAAACTCCGTCAAACATTACATTGCAATTCATAATTCAGTTTTATTTTTTACTGTACCAACAAAAATTAATTTTTTGTTAAAAAAAAGAATATTTTAAAAAATTTGTTAACAAAGAAAGCAGTGAATTTTCTTTTCGGTTTTTTTGTTTATTACAATTTTCTTTTTTTTTATGTAATTGTTTCAATTATTGCGAATTTTTGAAAAGTATTTTTTGCAAATTTTACAAATTTAAGTTTTCATAAAAAGATAAACTACAAAAAGGTTTTAATTTGATATTTTATAAAATTTCAATTTTGAATGAATTTTACTAGAAAGATCTTAGTTTTTTGCAAGAAATTTTAATAATTCAAATTCTTCGGAAATTAGATAATTTTTTAAATACATATTTAATTAGTTGTTAGAAATAATAGATTTACAGAAGAATTTTATTTAAAAACACTAAAAAAAATTAAATTTTTGAGAAGTTACAAAATGATTGTAGAAATTCAATTATTTTCAAAAGTAATAAAAATCTTCTCAAAAATTCTATTATGTTCAAAGTTAAAAAAAAACTTTTCGTCAAAAATTCAATTATTTTTATAAATAACAAAATTCATGAAAAGAATTCATAAAAAAGAATTGAATTCTTACGAAGGTTTTTACAGAAATTTTTTTTAAATAATTGAATTCTGTTTGGAAATTTTATGAAAATAGTAGATATTGAAAATCATTGCATTGCGAAAAGTATTAAAAAATAATTAAATTTTACAAAGAATTCTATTAAAATTTTTGAGAATAATTGAATGTCTGTGTGGCATTTTATTAAATTTTTTAGAAAATAATTGAATTCCTAAAAAGCATTTTATTATTTATGAAAATAATTGAATTATTTTATTGCGAATGATTTTATTCGAATTTCTTAAAATAATTGAATTTCTAAGAGGAAATTTATTATTTTTAGAAATAATTGAATTCTTGTGAGATTTTCAATTCAAATAATTGAATATTGTTATTTATGGAAAAAATTGAATTTTGCAAAGAATTTTATTAAAATGCCTCAAAATAATTGAATTTTCGGGAATAATTTTGTTATTTTATCGACATAATTGAATTCTTGGGAAGAATTTTATTAAAATCTAAAAAAAAATTATTAAATTATTTTAATAAAATTTAATTATAATTGTACTTAAAATAATTGCTTTCTTTTGAACAATTTTATTAAAATATTTGAAAATAATTGAATTCCTGTAAAAAAAATTCTAATATTTTATGAGAATAATTGAATTCTTCCAAAGAATTAAAAAAAAATATTTTCTAAAATAATTGATTAGATATTAAAAATCATCGAATTGAAATTTTTTTGAAAATAATTTAGAATAATTGAATTTTGAAAACGTTTCACATTAAAATCTTTAAAAATCTAAATTTTTCATAAGTTTAACTATCAATTCTGTAAAATTCATTTTTTTTAATTGAATTGAATTTTTTTTTAAATTTGAATTTGTTTTCTAATATAATTTAATTAAAAAATTTCTGAATAATTGAAATTTCTGTAAAATTGAATTTGTAAAAAAAATGGATTTGAAAACTCTCAAAGAACTCTTTCAAAAATTATTGAAAATAATTGATTTAAAGAAGAATTTTTTAGTTAAAAATTGGAGAAAATAATAATTCAATTGAAATAATAAAAATAATTTTGAAGAAGTTACAGTAACAAGATTTTTATAAAAATAATGATTTTATCACTCGGTCATCTTTAATTATATTTATTTTAATATTTTAATAATTGTGCCTTGAGAACAAATTTTTCAAGTCGAAATAATTGTTTCCAAAAATTGTATACTTGTATATTTTTATATTTTGCAACTTAAATAAATTTTAATTCTCTTGTAGAAAAAAATTCCAATTTTCAGATTATGTCAATTCTTCTTAAGAAAAGAAATTTGTAATTCAAAAAAATTTTATTCGAAATAAAAGTTTTAAAATGGAATAGAAAATATAATTTTCTTAAAACAAAAGAAGTTTTATTGAATGGTTCTTTTTCTTGAAACAGTAAATTTCCTTCTCAACATGGATGTTTATTATCTGCCGAGAAAAAATGTAAAGAAACAACCGTTATGTGTTTGTGTGACCGTAAACAGAATTGTCTTAAAAACTTTCAGGAAGTATTCTTAAAATTTTCATTTTTTTTAAATTCTTGATTAATTCTACCTCTGCAGGTAACATTTTACTTTAAGACAAACTCACAACAATTAGAATGTGTATTTTTAGTATTTTTAGTAATTTTAGTATTTTTAGTATTTTTGGTATTTTTAGTATTTTTAGTATTTTTGATATTTTTATTATTTTTATTATTTTTAGTATTTTTATTATTTTTGGTATTTTTAGTACTTTTAGTATTTTTAGTATTTTTATTATTTTTAGTAACTAACTAATTACATTCTCATAAAAAATTCGAAGGTCTTGTTTTAGTAATAATATATTTTAGTAAATACTAATTAATATTTTTGAAATTTATTTTCTAGAACAATAATTGTCAGGGGGTGGGGGGAATGTTGAAAAAAAATTTTTTTTTTTTCTCGTGAAATTAAAGATGATTTAACGACCTATTATTTATGAGTGCAAAGCCGCACCTTGAAGAACTATCCAATGATAAAATCCGCGTCATTTGACTAAAAGCCACCCTTCTATAAATGTGCTTGGTATCAAGGTGTGGTTTTTAGACCCATATCACGCAACAACCTTTCAAATACATCAACCCACTTTTTATCTATGGATTGCTCTAGCTTATTATTATTTTTTTTTTTAACTTTGGAAAATTGAAATCTTGACAGAAATAAAATGCCCTTTAATTAAGAAAAAGAGAACATGATTTTTATTTTTAGATTTGTAGAATAAAATGTAAAAAATTTACTCTGTAACATTTCTTCTATAAAATTAATAGAAAAGCGTACTTTTTTATTAATTTTATAGAAGGATTGTTAAAATTTTTTATTTAAACAAGAAAATTCTTTTGACCCCCTTAAAAAGGGGGTAAAAGTGTAAAAAATTTCCCTATCGTAATCTATGATATTTTTTATCATAGATTCATAAATTCTCTAAATTTGAATTTATTAAAAATAACTAATTTGATTTATAAATTTCTTTTCGCAATAATTTAATTATTTTTGTAAATAAAAAAATCCTTTTTGAGAATACAATTATTTTTTATAATTATCATTAACAATTTTGTAGAATTAATTCTTTTGAAAAAGTTTATTTGAATTTTTGTTTTAAATTATTTGAAATTTTCATTTTCTAATATATATTTAATTGAAGAATTCCAGTCAATTGGAAATTTGATTCCAAATTCAATTTTAGAAGAATGAGATAATTTCGATTAAAAAAAGAGTTAGAATAATTTTTGATAAAATATTTTGTAAAAGTATTTCAAATTTTAAATTATTGGCATTTATATCAATTTTTTTAAATAAGTTTAAAAAAAGTAGAAAATGAATAAGTAATTTTTTTTCATGCAGGAACAATTGAGTGGAATTATTTTTTGGCTTTGATTTTTCTTTCTTGTTGAGTGCATCTGACTGCACATATTTAGTTATCTTTCTTTTGTGATTTTAAATTGGTGCTTTCTTTATCAAAATAAATATGCGGTTTTAAATTCTATTGGAAATATTAAAATGGAAGGGTTTTTTTTTGTAGTTACTTTGTTAAATAAATTTTTCCGCCTTTAAAACATCTTTAGGGCAGCCTGCATTCTCTACACGCAACCAGGTGAGCTAACGGTTCTTGGACGCGGTTAAGTAACGGACTCAACAGAAAATTGTCGTCTTATTGCCTCATTGTGTTTGTATTTTTTATTACGTATCTTAAGACCCGGCGGATTTTTCCTGCTTAAACTATATTCTTTTATTTTAATTTCCTAAACTGAAACTTATTACGCAACAGATCTGCCAATTTTCATTTAGAATAAAATCTAAAAATTTGCCTTATATTTTACAGAATTTTTTACATTCCCTTCGCTTTTTTTCTTTTTTTTTTAAATTTACACTACTTTAAATTCACTAATACTAGAAATCAAAAAACTATTCTCAAAAATTATAATCAAATTCTTTAAAACGATTCAATTACTTTTCAAAAAATATTCGACATTCAATTATTTTCAATATCTAGTATTTTCGTCAAATTTTGCAAAAGAATTCAATTATTTAAAAAAAAAATGATAAAATTCATCCAAAATTCAATTAAATAAGAAAAAATGAATAAATATAAAATTTTCACAAGAATTCAATTAATTTCGAATATAATTTTTAAAAACATTTCGAAAAATCAATTATTTAACAAAATTTTTATACAATTCCTCACAATAATTCAATTACTTTCACTAATAATAACATTTTTCCTGGAAATTCAATTTTTTAAAAAAAATTTTGATAAAATTCTAAGCAAGAATTCAATTATTTTCATATATAATAAAACTCATCAAAGAATTTTAATTATTTTTAATACTATTTTAAATTAATTAATCGAAAAATTCAATTATTTTCTCAAATAAAGGTTTCCACAAGAATTCAATTATTTAAAATAAAATTATCAAAATATTTATTATATTTCCAAAAAATTAATTATTCAAAACAATGTTTATAAAATTCTTTGAAAAAATTCAATTATTTTCAAAAATAACAAAATTTTTCACAATAATTCAATTATTTTCATAAATAATATAAATTCTGCTCAGGAATTCAATTATTTTCAAAAATAATCAAATTCATCGCAGGATTTCAATTATTTTTAATACAATTTTACAGGAATTGCTCAAAAAATGTAATTATTCTTAAAAATTTAATTTCAATTCTTCGAAAAAAAAATCAATTGTTTAAAAAAATGTTTTTTAAAATTCTTTAGAATAATTCAATTATTTACAAAAATATTAGAATTTTTCACAAAAATTCAATTATTTTCAAGTATTTTAATAAAAATGATCAAAAGAAATTAATTATTTTAAATACAATTATATAGATAATTTCAAATAAAATAAAAAAAAAAAAATATTTGAATTTTTTTGAAATAATTCAATTATTCTTTTAGATTTTAATAAAATTCTTCCCAAGAATTCAATTATTTATATGAATAATTGTTTGAAAGAATTCAATTATGTCGATAAATAACAAAATTATTTCCGAATATTCAATTATATACAGAATTTTTTATAAAATACATTGTAAAATTCAATTATTTTCATAAATAACAATATTCGTCACAAGAATTCAATTATTTTTAAAAGTAATAAATTTCTTCTTGGAATTTCAATTATCTAAAAAAAATTCTAATAAAATCGTTCGCAAGAATTCAATTATTTTTATAAATAATAAAATGCTTTTTAGGAATTGAAGTTTTTTCTACAAAATTTAATAAAATTCCATACAGACATACAAGATACAATTATTGTCAAAAATTTTAATAGAATTCTTTGTAAAATTTAATTATTTTTAAAAACTTTTACAAATTCAATGATTTTCAATATCTACTATTTTCATAAAATTTCCAAACAGAATTCAATTATTTAAAAAATTTTTATAAAATTCTTTGCAACTTTTCAATTATTACCGTAAATAATAAAATTCATTGCAGGATTTTCAGTATTTTTAATACAATTTTACAGGAATTGCTCAAAAAATTTAATTGTTCTCAAAAATTTAATTTCAATTCCTCGAAGAAATCAATTATTTTAAAAAATATTTTTTTCGAAATTCTTTGGAAGAATTCAATTATTCTCAAAAAATATTAGAATTTTTTACAGGAATTCAATTATTTTCAAATATTTTAATAAGATTTTTCAAAAGAAAGCAATTATTTTAAGTACAATTATAATTAAATTTTATTAAAATAATTTAATAATTTTTTTAGATTTTAATAAAATTCTTCCCAAGAATTCAATGAGGCCGATAAATAACAAAATTAATCCCGAAAATTTAATTATTTTTATGCATTTTAATAAAATTCTTTGCAAAATTCAATTATTTTTATAAATAACAATATTCATCACAAGAATTCATTTATTTTCATAAATAATAAAATGCTTTTTAAGAATTCAATTATTTTCCAAAAAAATTTAATGAAATGCCACACAGACATTCAATTATTATCAAAAATTTTCAGAGAATTCTTTGTAAAATTCAATTATTTTTAAAAACTTTTCGCAATTCAATGATTTTCAATATCTACTATTTTCATAAAATTTCAAAACAGAATTCAATTATTTAAAATAATTTTTTGTAAACACCTTCGTAAGAATTCAATTATTTCCATGAATAATAAAAATTTCTGAGGAATTCAATTATTTAATTTAAATTAAAATTTGCATAAAATTAGTCGAAAGAAATGAATTATTTAAAAAATTTTATAAACATCTTCGCAAAAATTAAATTTTTATATAAATATTGAAAATCTTTGATGAATAATAAAATTCGTTGCCGGAATTTAATTTATTAGCATAATAAGAGAGAAGTAAATATTTTGATGAAAATTAGAAAAAATTAGGAAAATAAAATATAGAATGGAATTTTTGTCAGTTTTGTGAAATGATAAAAAACAGTTTTTTTGGTCGTCAAATTAAATTTTTCTATAGCTAGCTTTTTACTACTTTTTTTAGTTTGAAAGCTACTTTTTGCTACTTTTTTAAAATTAATTATCGAATGCGAAATTTGTAAAATTTTTTTAGAAAATCTTAACTTAAAAATAAATTAAAAAGAAAATTAAGCAAATTTTTTATTATATATTTTTGAAAACAGCAATAATTTGCTTTGAATTTTGATTCCTTTTGTTTCATATTATTCGGCGGTATTTTTCGTTTGAAATAAAACATTCGCACAATTTAAATACTGTTTTGTTTAGTTATTTAATTTAAAATTACTTTGTCAAAAATAGAAAAAAATGGAATTCTTCGAAAGCAAACCTGAAAATCAAATAGGCAACCACTCGACTCATATACGAAAGATAAATATGAAAATAGACTTGCGAATGCAAACTGAGAATTTAAGAAGATATTTTAACGTTATAAATCGTTGCTCAAAAGATAATTTTTAGGAAATTGAAAAAAAAATTAAAAAAGAATTTTTAGTTTTAATTTTTTTAATTTCTATTAATGAATTCAACTTTTCACGAAATTATGACAAAATAATCGTGTTGATATTTAATATTTTTAATTACTATTTGAGATTAAATTCACGAAAATCCTGATAAGTGAAGTAATTGGAAAATGAAAAAAATTTTTTGAACAAGTTTATGAAAAAAAGCAAGTGTTCAAAATACTTTCAAATCAAGTAGCGTAGAACTTAGACAAATAATCATTTAAGAGAATCTTACTAAATAAATAAATAATTCTAAAAACAAAATTGATTTCTTTCGAAAAATTTGCTTGAAAATTATATTTTTCAAATAATTGAATTCCTGTGAAGAATTTTATTATTTATAACAATAATTGGATTTTTATCAAAAAAATGAGTTAAAGAATATTTTCCGAAACTTAAAAAAAGGACAGAAAATTATTTTCTTCTGCAACAAGAATAACTTGTAATTTAATATTTTTTTTTTTGAACAAAGAAAAGGAATTATTCGTCAGAGATTACAAAATTAACACTTTAGAAATTGCTGTTTATCATCTAAAACAAATCGAATTTACTTTACAATTGAAATATATTTATGAGCCAATTTCTTTTTAACTGTAAAAATTTTTTTTCCAAGAAATGCATAATTAAGAAAGTTTATTAGTAAATTAAAAAAAAAATTAATGGCACAAATACAGGAGGAAAAATCTGATATTTTATATTGAAACGAATTTTTATGTTTATAGATAATTTTATCTTCTTTTTTCTTAAATTAAAAGTACTTAATCTGTTCTATTTTATGTTAATTACTTATATTTGCATTTCATTTTGTGAAACACAATAATCTCCAGCACTAAAAAAATCAATAGAATACCCCTATTCTATGAGAGATTATGAACCGCGATTGGAAACCTTATAAATTAGTGGCTCACCTTTGTAGACTGCTCTGTTTTCCTTCTACATTTTACAATGGCAACATATTCATTCTGTACTTACAATTAGTTCAAAATACAATTCATTGCTTCGCTTGTTACCTTAATTAATGTAATTAACGGATTTATAATAAAAAAAAAAATTCCTACTTCTCTTTAAATTTTTTCATCTTTTTATGTACACAATTTTTACAGATTTAAGAATTTCTTGATCTGGTTAAATAAATAAATTAAATAAATTAAATAAATTAAATAATTAAATTAAATTATTTAAATAATTAATAAATTTAATGAATAAATGGATGAGATTTTTATCATTAAAAGTGACAGAAAATAGTTTTCGACACGCGCTGAGCGTCGATGTCAACTTCAGGGACCTGAATTATTTAAATTCTATCTAAAAAAGTATTTTATAAAATTTAATAATTTTTTGTATTTTGGCTCTTACTAACATTGACAAGATTTTAGCAAAGTTTTAGCTAAATTGGATAACATTAAATATTTTATATTTTCATTTTAAGAAGTCAGAAATTCAAAAATTCTTTTACTAACTAATTTTTTATTTATAATACAATATAATTTTTTATTTAGTTTTTTAATAATAACAACTTTTTAGCAAACTTTCAACTAAAAGTAATTAATAATTTTTTCGCCCAAAAGTCTAAAATTTTGAAATTCTGTAATTCAAAAATTGTAAAAATATTTTTAATTCCAATTTTCACTAAAAACAGGCTTCGCACTGAATAATTAATTTTAAAAAATCAGCTTTAAGACTTTAAAAAAATAAAAAGTTGTTATCGAAAAATTAAATTTGACGACTAAAGAACTTATTTTTAGTTGATTAGGAAAAATTACAAAAATTTCATTCTGTATTTCCCTGATTTTTTTTACATAAAAAATATTCACTTTTTTTCTTATCCTGGTAATCATTTCAATTCTAAATTATAAAATTCAATTATCTTCTAAACTTTTAGTTAAACTTCTTCAATAATTCGATTGTATTTAAAAATACTTTTTAAAAGTACAAAAGTAAAGTTTTTTTAAATATAAAAATTAATATAATTTAATATAAAATTTATTTCAATTAAATTTGGCAAATTTAATTTGATGTTTTTAATTTTTACGAGAATTTAACTAAATTCAATAAATTTTAATTAAAATTTTTCAAAAGATTAATTTACGTTTTTCATAATTTCTAAATTAAATTGTTCATACTTAAAAATTTTTTGTTTAACAAAATATAATTATATATTTTCCCACAAGAATTAAAATTTAAAATAATGTAAAATTTTTTGAAAATAATTGAAATTTTTCCAAGAATTTTATTAAAATTTTTGAAAATTATTAAAATTTTGCCAAGAATTTTATTAAGATTTTTGAAAATAATTGAAATTTGGAGAATTTTGTTATTTTTAAAGATAATTGAATTTCTGACAAGAATTTTTTATAATTTTTCAAAATAATTTGATTTTTACGAAGAATTTTATAACTTTTGAAAGTAAACAAAATATAAAAATAAAATAAACAAATATTATGAAAATTTTAGAAAATAATTCATTTCTTTCAGAGAGTTTTATTAAAATATTTTAAATATTTTATTCTATTCGAAATAATTTAATAATTAATCATTCAATTTCTTTCAAATATTTGAATTTTATTAATTTTTTTTCTCAAATAATTGAATTCTTTTGAGAAACCTTATTAAAATAGAAGATATTGAAAATATTTAAATTGAGCAAAAAATTTAATTATTTGTGAAAATAATTGAATTCTTGCAAAAGATTTTCCAAAAATTTTTGAAAATTATTAATTTTTTTCGAAGAATTTTAATAAAACAGGAATTTTTCATGGAATTTATTTAAAATTATATTAAATTTCTGTAAATAATTGAATTTTTTAAAATCATTTTGAGAAAATTTAAAAGAATAATTACATATTATTTCGAATAATTCTTTTAAAATTGTAGTAAAAATAATTGAAATTCTGTGAAGAATTTTATTATAATATGAAAATAATTAAATTCTTACATCGAATTTTATTAAAATATTTTCAATTATTTTGAATAATTTGATTGAAATTGTATTAAAAATAATTGAAAAAAATAATTAGAAATTTTTTTTTGAAATATAATTGAATTTTTTGAATTTAAAAGAAAATTTAAAAGAATAATTCAACTATTTCGAATAATTTTATTAAAGTTGTATTAAAAGTAATTGAATTCTTCCCATGAATTTTATCATTTCTGAAAATAATTGAATTCTTATAAACAAATGTCATCAAGATTTTAGAAAATAATAAATTTCTTTCAAAGAATTTTGTTAAAATATTTCAAAGACTTGAATTCCTGTGAATAATTTTATTATTTCTGAAAATAATTGAATTTTTGAGAAGAATTTTATTAAATTTCTGCAAATAATAGGAATTTTTTCTAATCATTTTATGAAAATTTTAAAGAATAATTCAATTATTTCGAATAATTCAATTAAAATTGTACTAAAAATAATTGAATTCTCCTAAAAAAATGTTATCATAGAAAATATTTCATTTCTTTTCAAAGAATTTTATTAAAATACTTTAAATTTTAATAAAAAGTTAAGGAAAGTTTTCTTGACTATTGTATTTCAAATAATTGAATTTCTGTGCAAATATTATTATTTATGATATTAATAGAATTTTATTAATTTTCTTCTAAAATAATTGAATTCTTTTGAGAAATGTTATTAGAATAGCAAATATTGAGAATATTTGAATTTTATTAAATTCCAAAATTGAATTCTTGCGAAAGGTTTTCAAAAATTTTTTGAAAATAATTGAATTGTTTCAAAAAATTTTATAAACATTTTTTGAATTTTTTCTAAGAAGAATTTTATTTTAGTTTTTTAAAAATAATTTTTTTTTCATCTAATGCGACCTTAAAGCAGGGCAGGTAGGGCAAATTTTAAGAAAAAAAAATTTTATTTAATTTTGAATTAAAATAAAAATTAAATTTTAAATTCTGATTTTAATCATAATTTTTAATTTTTGAACTTAAGGTTTTATCTTGAAGTATAAATTAAAGTTTAATTATTCAAAAAAAAAAACACTTTGTAAACCTAAAATGAACAATGTAAGGGGAAAAAAATTCAAGTCCAGATTTTTTCTGATGATTCTCTTGTGTTGAGTACAGATTGTATATAATTTTTACACGTTTTTGTAATTTCCTTGAGGTGTAATAATAAAATAATGATGAATTAAGTTGGCAATTAAAATTGGCCTTAAATAAACAGAATGAAGGGAAGAATGGTTGCAGTAAATTTTAATTCGGTGGATAGAAAAGGGAGGCAAGAATAATAAAGGTTGATAACCGAAACGCGTCGTTGCGTTGCTTAAGATAGTTCGAGCGTGTCGGGAGATGTTGCGCTAACTTACGTTTCTTCATCGCTAAAGCGTTAGCTGTAATAGACAATGACCTCTTGTAAAACTTGAGGCAGACATCCAAGGCGCTCTTTTCCACTTCATGACCGCATTCAAGGTCGAACGCGTCACGAGGTCAAGACTCTTAAAAACGATTTATACTTTACTCCCACATATTCATTTCTTCTTTTCAAAAAAAAAAAAAAAAAAAAAAAAAAAAAAATTGTCTTTAGTGCTTTTTGAAACCAAGATAATATATATTTTACTCCATGAGAACTTTCGTGTAACATTGTATGTCTGCAATTTGTCTACCAGTCGTAATATTTGGTTTGCAACAAATTATGTCCAAAAGTCATGACAGAATTTAAGGTTTTTTTTATTGGTACCACTTTTAACAGGGTTGCCACAGGTCAGGGAAAAGTCAGGGAAAGTAGAATTAGTCAGCGAAAAGTCAGGGTTTTTTTTATTAAAAGTAATGGAAAAATTTAGTTTTTAGAATTCATAAAAAAGTTCTAAATTAAAAAAAAAAAAAAAAAAAAAAAAAAAAAATTCCGAGTTTTTGTTTTTTTTTATATTATAAACTATTAAATTACCACGAATTCTAATACAAAACCTACAATTTTTTCAATTTCTGACAATAATTCTTTTGTAAATGTCTTAATTCTTGAAGAACTATCATAAAATTATTACTTATTTTTATTTAATGAATAATTCTACTTAAATTACAAATAATATCAGAAATTCAATTATTTTTAAAAGTAATAAAATTCTTAATAATTAAATTTTATAATAATAACAAATAATTTCAGCAATTCAATTATTTTCAAAAGTAATAAAATTCTTAATAATTAAATTTTAAAATAATTACAAATAATTTCCGAAATTCAATTATTTTCAAAAGTAATAAAATTCTTAATAATTAAATTTTGAAATAATTACAAATAATTTCAGAAATTCAATTATTTTCATAAATAATAAAAATTTCACGGATGAATTTAATTATTTTCATAAATAATAAAACTCATCGCAAAATTTCAATTATTTTTAATACAATTTTAATCAAATTCCTCGAAAAATGTAATTATTCTCAACAATTTTATTAAAATTCGTCAAAAGAATTCAATTATTTCAAAAATTAATAATAAAATTCTTTATGAGAATTCAGAATTTGGGAAACAATTAAATTATTCAATAACTTGTTTATATTTATTGTATTTAAAATTTAAATAATTGAATTTTCGTAGAATTTTCTAGTAAAAATTGATTTAAAAATGAATTTTAGTTAAAATTTTAGATAATAATTAATATTAAAAGCATTATAACGTGAATTTTTAGAAATAATTGAATTTTTAAAAGGTTTCAAATTCAAATCTTTGAAAATCGGAATTATAGAAGAATTTTAGTTAACAACACTAAAATAATTGAATTTTAGAAAAGATACAAATACAATTTTAAGAAATTCGATTATTTTCAAAAATAATAAAATTCTTCGTAAAACTCCAATTATTTTGAAAAATTATAAAAAATTCTTGTCAAAAATTCAATTATCTTTAAAAATAACAAAATTCTTCTTCGAAGTTCATTGAATTCAATTATTCAATAAATTATTTCATTTTGGATTTGAATAATTAAATTGTAGAGAAAAAAATTAGTTGCGAAGGGGTTTTGAAATTTCTACGATAGATATTAAAGTAAATAAAGGAAAATTTCATGAAAATTTTACTAAAAATTCAGTTGCAAAGGGTTTTGAAATTTTTACGACAACTATTAAACAAAGAAAGGAAAATTTCTTGCAAATTTTAGAAAAAGAAAAAGAATTTTTTGCAAAAAGTTTCTGAATTTTTTATGACAGTTATTAAATAAACAGAAGAGAATTTCTAGAATAAAAAAAATTTTTAATAATTAAAATAATTTAAAATTTTAAAATAATAAAAATTTTAACATATTTTATTTAATACAAGGTCAAATAAAAATTCGTCGTAATACAGTAAAAATAAATTTTTTTTTTGAAAATTTGAAAATAAAAATTTGATATTTTAAACCACTGAATCCATGTAAAAATTAAAAATTTAATTAACAATAAAATTCTCATTAAATAATGCAGTAGTGAGTTTGTAATTTTGTATTTTAAACTTCTATTTTTATAAAAATTATTTGTATTATTTTTTTTGTGAATTAAAAAAAAGTATTTAGCTTAAAATTTAGCAACATTTTTATTGTACGCAATTTGTGAGTTTCTTAAATATTTGTAAAAAGTTCGTTAACTGTTAATTTCAACTTGCTTACTTTCTATTCATTAACTTTTTTCAATGTAGAGAAACTAATTTTAATTTATTTACGTTCTTTAAAAAGTACAATGTTATTAATCAGCAATACAGGAAGTGTGGAATTACGTGAAACAAATGTTTGAGTAACATCACGAATACTTTAAAAGTCCGCGTAACTTTTAAATTATTTATTCAAATTTAAGTTAATTTTTTTGTTTAAATTTATTTTCTTATTTTCAATAAAAAAAATTTATATATTTCAAAAAAAATAGTTTTTAAAAATAAATTTAAATATAGATAAATATTTTTTATAAATAAAATTATAAACAAATATGGCTAAATTTTTCCTTTTTTTGGGGAAAATTTGCATTACTTTAAAACAGTTAATAATTGAAATAAGAAATTATTCTTAAAAATTTTAATAAAATTCTTCTTAGAAACAATAAAAAAAGTTTTTATAAAATTCTTTTAAAAAAAATTCAATTATTTTCTCAAATAATGAATTTCTTCGCTGAAATTCAAAAATTTTCAATATCTGCTATTTTAATGAAATTCCTCAAAAGAATTCAATTATTTAAAAAAAAATAATAAAATATAAAGCGAAAATTCAATTATTTGAAATACAATTTTCAAGAAAAGATTTAAAAAGAAATGAATTATTTTAAATATTTTAATAAAATTCTTCGAAAGAAATTATTTTAAATTATTTAAAATTTTGATAACATTTATTTATAAGAATTAAATTATTTTCATAAGTAATAAAATTTCATTGCAAGAATTCCATTATTTTTAATACAATTTTAATTTAATTATTCGAAATAATTGAATTGTTCTTTTAAATTTTCATAAAATATTCAATTATTTTAAAAAAATTAAATAAAATTCTTTGAAAGAAATGAATTATTTTCTAAAATTTCGATAATATTGTTTATAAGAATTCAATTATTATTTTAAAATAATTTCAATTACATTATTCGAAATAATTTAATTATTTTTTTAAATTTCCATAAAATGATTTAATAAAATTTGATTCAAGAATTTAAATATTTTCATAAATAAAATTCATTGCAGAATTTAAATTATTTTCAAAAGTTTTATTAACATTTTTTGAAAGAATTCAATTATGTTCCAAAAATTTGATAAAATTCTTTAAAAGTATTCAATTTTAAGAAATAATAAATTAGTTAATAAATTATTTTTTTTGTATTTAACAAATTGAATTCTTGTAAAACTTTCTAATAAGAATTGATTTAAAATAAAATTTTTGATTTTAATTGAATATTAAATTGCGTTATAATAGGAATTTTTAGTTTTTTGAAAAATTTTAATTATTAAATTTTTGGAATATAGGTAAATTCGCGTTAATAATAATTTTAAAAATATTTATTAAAATTTTCAATTAATTAGAAATTTTGTCAAATTTAATTAAAATAAATTTTATGTTTAAAAAATTTTATTTTTTTACCTTTAAAAATTATTTTTGAACATAATTGAATTTTTGAAGAATTTCTAACTAAAAGTTTGTAAAAATAACTGAATTTTATAAAATTTTTAAATTAAAGGTATTATTAGGAAAAAAAGTGAATATTTTTTATGGAAGTTAGGAAAATGTCAAGAAAATACAGAATTGAATTTTTGTGATTATTCTGAATCGACTAAAATGAGTTTTTTAATCGTTAAATTTTATTTTTCGGCAGCTAATTTTTATTATTTTTTACTACTTTTTACTATTTTTTACATTTATTTTTTTTTGGTCAATTTTTCAAAATTAATTATTCAGTGTGAAGTCTGAAAAAAGTAAATCAAAACTTTTACAATAAAAACATAATTTGTTTAAAAATTAACCCGAGAAAGGGAATAAAAAACAAAATATTTACAAATTTCGTATAAATAAAAAAGTAAATAAATTATTTTACAGTAAAAATAACAGGTTATTTCGTAATTACCCCGACAATGGGGTAATTTTGTAACAACATTTTTTTGAATATAAAATAAAAATTAAGTTTTTCTAGTTTTGACAAAAAAAGTTTTTGAATATTAAAATTGACGGCACAGCTTCCGAAGGAAGAGGATGACTCAATAGTTAATGAATTTTTTTTCCTACAATTTTGATTTTTATTCAAGACAAAAAAGTAGAAAAAAAGTGTTTCTTTTTTTTTATTACGTAATTATATGCTGATTGATCAAAAGACTTTTTAGAACTCATTTTTTGCCCCATAATATTTTAATGACTCTCAGTTTCCTAAAGAGAAGTAATTCAAGTTAATGCATTTTAGAAAATAAACGATTTTCACAAGTGTAAAATAAAAAAATGGAGCTGCTACTATAATAATAGTAGCAGCTCCTTTTTTTTTTTTTTTTTTTTTTTATTTAATTACCCATTGGTGTGTGGTGTTTATATCGAAATAATCATGAAATCTAGTAGACGAATTATTCATTTATTGACTCGCAATAATATTCACCGAAACATTCCGTTACTCGTGTCTCTTAGTACCAGGTTTGAAAAAAAAATTAAGGACCAAAGACATGGAGAGCGTTAAAGTTGGTGTATATAGAGGCGAACGACGCTTGCTTTGCTTGTCTTGCCGGTGAACGTCCGCAAAAGTTCATTAACCTCAAATCCTCTAGAGAAACACGGTTCTATCCTCATGGCAGAATTAACTTCATCTTGATATTCTTCACTTGTATTCCTATTATTATTATTAATCATTTAATAATTAGGTATTTTCTTATCATGTCAATCACTGTTATAACCCAGTCATAATAATACATCCTGTCACTCTTTTTTTTTTTTCTTTTTTTCTTTTTTAAAGCACTTTTATTATACTCACACATCAATATTTTATGTGACATTTCTACTTATTGCCCGCAACTTTCTTCTCTTTCATTTTTACACCTGTGATTTATATCGAAAAAAATTTGTTTTTCTATTTAACGCCTTAACAATGTCTCAAGGTTCCTCTTTCCTTCAAGGCTCCTTTGCTTCATTTTCAAGGTTTTCAACAAACTCGAGTCCACTTGAGTATTGCGCAAAAGGAGAGGAGCAGATTTTTTATGCAAATTACAATTCTAATCTTTATCATTAGAACTTGTCTTTGACTTTTAGCCTTTTTCTGAGTGATTTCAATTCTAAAATTTCTAAGTTCTAGTCGAAGCGTGTAAATATTAATATTGTAGATATTCGCACTCATCTACTAAAACCAACTATTTACTCATTTTTTTACGTTATGATACTATTTGAGTACTTTTTTTTTAAATTTGTGACACTAAAAACTATTATTTCTGTTATTTTAGAATTTTCATTACTTTAAATTCGCTAATACTGGAAATAAAAAAACTATTCAAAACAATTATAATCAAATTCTTTAAAACGATTCAGTTATTTTCAAAAAAATATTCGAAATTCAGTTATTTTCAAAAAAATATTCGAAATTCAATTATTTTCAATATCTAGTATTTTGAGAAAATTTCGCTAAAAAAATTCAATTATTTAAAAAAAAAATTGATAAATATCAATCAAAAATTCAATTATTTTCATATAAATATAAAATTTCCACAGGAAGTCAATTCATTTAGAATATAATTTTTAAAAACATTTCGAAAAATCTATTATTTAACAAAATTCTTATACAATTCTACACAATAATTCAATTACTTTCACTAAAAATATTTTTTATAAAAATTCAATTTTTTAAAAAATGTTTTGATAAAATTCTAGGCAAGAATTCAATTCTTTTGATAAATAATAACACTCATCGAAGAATTTCAATTATTTTTAATACTATTTTAAATTAATTAATCGAAAAATTCAATTATTTAAAATAAAAATTTTAATATTATTTTTTACATATTTCGAAAAAATTAATTATTTAAATAATATTTTTAAAATTCTTATGAAGAATTCAATAATTTTGAAAAATATCAATATTATTTACAACAATTCAATTCTTTTTAAACATTTTAATAGAATTTTTCTCAATAATTCAATTATTTTCATAAATACCTAATAAAATTCTTCTCAGGAATTCAATTATTATCATATAAATAATAAAATTCACCGCAGAATTTCAGTTATTTTTAATTCAATTTTACAAAAGTAGAATCAAAAATGTAATTATTCTTAAAAATTTAATTTCAATTCCTCGAAAAAACTATTATTTAAAAAAATGAATTTTTTTAATTCTTTGGAAAAATTTCAATTATTTACAAAAATATTAGAATTTTTTACAGGAATTCAATTATTTTCAAATATTTTAATAAAATTGATCGAAGAAAATCAATTATTTCAAATTCTATTTTAATTAAATTTTTTTGAAATAATTAAATTATTCTTTCAGACTTTAATAACATTCTTCTCAAGATTTCAGTTATTTACATATAAATAATTCTTTAAAGGAATTCAATGAGGCCGATAAATAACAAAATTAATCCCGAAAATTTAATTATTTTTATGCATTTTAATAAAATTCTTTGCAAAATTCAATTATTTTCATAAATTTCAATATTCATGACAAGAATTCAATTATTTTAAATTATTTTAAAAAGTTCTAATAAAATCGTTCGCAGGAATTCAATTATTTTCATAAATAATGAAATGTCTTTTAGGAATTCAATTATTTTCAAAAAAATTTAATAAAATGCCACACAGAAATTCAATTATTGTCAAAAATTTTAATAGAATTCTTTGTAAAATTTAATTATTTCTAAAAACTTTTTGCAATTCAATGATTTTCAAAATCTACTATTTTCATAAAATTACTAAACAGAATTCAATATTAAAAATGTTTTTTATTAAAATCTTATTAAGAATTCAATTATTTAAAAATTTTTTTTATAAAAATCTTCGTAAGAATTCAATTCTTTTCATGAATAATAAAATTCTTCATAGAAATTCAATTATTTTTGAAAATTTTAATAAAATTTTTTGCAACTTTTCAATTATTATCATAAATAATCAAATTCATCACTGGATTTCAATTATTTTTACTTCAATTTTACAAAAATAAAACAAAAAATGTAATTATTCTTAAAAATTTAATTTCAATTCCTCGAAAAAACTATTATTTAAAAAAAATGTATTTTTTTAATTCTTTGGAAGAATTTTAATTATTTACAAAAATATTGGAATTTTTCACAGAAATTCTATTATTTACATAAAGAATTCTTCGAAAGAATTCAATTATTAAAGATAAATAACAAAATTATTCCCGAAAATTTAATTATTTTGATCCATTTTGATAAAATTCTTTGCGAAATTCAATTATTTTTATAAATTTTAATATTTATCACAAGAATCCAATTATTTTTAAAATTTGTAAATTTCTTTCTTGGAAATTCAATTACTTTAAAAAATTCTTATAAAATCGTTCACAGGAATTCAATTATTTTCATAAATAATAAAATGATTTTTAGGAATTTATTTATTTATTTAAGTATTAAACGGGACTAGGAATTCAATTATTTTCTACAAAATTTAATAAAATGCCACATAGACATTCAATTATTCTCAAAAATTTTGAGAGAATTCTTTGCAAAATTTAAACTTTTTAAAAAACTTTTAGCAATGCAATGATTTTCAACATTTACTATTTTCATAAAATTTCCAAACAGAATTCAATTATTTAAAAAAATGTTTGCAAAAATCTTCGTAAGAATTCAATTATTTCCATGAATAATAAAAATTTCTCAGGAATTCAATTAATTATATTTCGAATTTGTATAAAATTAGTCGAAAGAAATGAATTATTTAAAAATTTTTGTAAAATTCTGGGCAGGAATTAAATTATTTTTATAAATATTAAAATTCTTTGATGAATAATAAAATTCGTTACAGGAATTGAATTTATTAGCAGTAGGATAAGAAAGAAGTAAATATTTTTGATGAAAATTAGGAAAAAGTCAGGAAAATAAAATATAGAATGGAATTTTTGTCAGTTTTGTAAAGTGTCTAAAACGTGTTTTTTTGTCGTCAAGTTTAATTTTTCGACAGCTTATTTTTTACTACATTTTTTTAATTTCAAAGCTACTTTTTGCTATTTTTTTAAAATTAATTATCGAGTGCGAAGTCTGATATTATAGATAATAATAGACAGATATTGAAGATAATAATAAACAGTTAATAATGGAACAAATAATAACAAGTAATAATGAACCAGTTGAATAAATTGGAATAAATTTCTTATTCCAATGATGTGGGTATTAAATATTAATCGAATGGTTTTGTTTGGATTTTTTCAGCAATTATTTCGAAGTCAACCGCAGGGAGCGACACCACAACAGCTGCAGTTACTTCAACAGCAACAGCAGCAGCAACAACAGCAACAACAGTTTTTGGCTTCACAAGCCCAACAGCAACAGCAGCAACAGCAACAACAAAATTTCCCAACAGCTCCGTACACGGTCATCAGTGGACAGGAGCCCTATGTTGGAGCACTAATTGCAGGCGCACCGCCAGTTGTGCCTCAATATTATAATGTCGGCCCTTGGGTGTATCCGGGATTATTGCCTCAAGCACCACCTCAAGCGCAAGCACCGCCACCACCTAGACGACCACTGACACCATCTTCGGCCGCCGCTGCAGCGGCTGCTGCACAAGATTCTGCAAATCTCGCCCAAACGGTAAATTTTAATTTCCTCCTTTATTTATTTTCTGTAATTAAACTATTATTTATTACCTCATCCCTTGCTTAATGATTCAGACAATTTTTAATTATTTAAAAAAATTAAGCAGTCCGTGCAAAAATAGCCTACGTGCATTTTCTTTTTTGAAAATCATTTTTTTATCTCTGAGATATTGTCATTACAAATTTTTCAAGTCAATATTCGTGAACTGAATATGATATCAAATGAAACTTCAAAAATAAAGAATAAAATAACTAGAAAGTAGAAACAGATAATATTAGAGTGGTATTTTAGCTTCTTTTGTAAATAATTACGTATTTGAAGTCAGAAGTGCAAAATTCAAAATGGCGGAATCAAAATGGCCGTCGTATTTGTAAAAAGTCAATGGATTCGCTGGAAAATTGTTACTCGGATGCTTTTGAGGTCTTTTGGGATTATGAATCAGGGAAATCAGAGAAAAGTCAGAGATAGTAGAATTAGTCAGGGAAAAGTCAGGAATTTTTATTAAAAATACTGGAAAAAATTTAATATTCAGAATTTATAAGAAAATTCCGAATTTTGGTGTTTTTTTTTGTTCGCCTCATAAACTATGAAATTATCACCAATTTAAAAAAAAAACTTAAATTTTTCTATTTCTAATAATAATTTATTTTAAATAACTTAATTCTATTGAAGCACTGCCATAAAGTTATTACTTATAAATCATTTAATAAAGTATTTTTTTTGACAAATTTCAAATTCAATTATGTTGAAATTAATTTCAATTTTAAAAATTTTAACGCAATTCTTTCAAAGAATTCAACTATTTTTATAAATATTAAAATTCTTTCCAGAAATTGAATTATTTTCTAAATTATTTTAAAAATTCCGTCAACATTTTAATTATCTTTGTAAATAGCAAAATTCCTCGCCGAAATTCAATATTATATTCAGAATTTTTTATAAAATACATTGTAAAATTAAATTATTTTCATAAATAACAATATTCATCACAAGAATTCAATTATTTTCAAAATTAATAAAATTCTTTGGAGAAATTCAATTATTTTCAAAAAAAAACCTAAAAAAAATGGTCAACATTTCAAATATGTTTATAAATGAATAGCAAAATTTCTTCGACAGAATTCAATTATTTTCAGGAATTTTTAATAAAATTCTTTGCAAAATTCAATTATTTTCATAAATAATAGTATTCATCACAAGAATTCAATTCTTTTTGAAAAGTAGCTAAAATTCAAATATTTTCAAAAATTTTAATAAAATTTATGGCAAATTTTCAATTGTTTTCAAAATTTTTTCTTCATTTAATGATTTTCAATATTCTACTATTTTAATAAAATTTCCCAAAATAATTTAATTATTAAACAAAAATTTTGACAATATTCTACACGAACATTCAATTATTTTCCAAAAAAAATAAAAATTTCATAGAAATTTAATTATTTAGAATAGAATTTGCATAAATTTTTTCAAAAAAAATCAAATGTTTTAAAATTTAGCATTTGAAACTTTTATAAAATTCTTTGCAATAATTCAATTATTTTCATAAATAATAAATCTAATCGCAGAATTTCAATTATTTTTAATACAATATTAATAGAATTTCTAGAAAATTGTAATGATTTAATAAATTATTTATTTATGTATTTAAATAATTGAATTCTTGTGTAATCTTCTAATGAAAATTGATATAAAAATTATTTTTAGTTATAATTTTAGATAATAATTAAATATTAAAAGCATTATAATATGAATTTTTAAAAATATTTGAATTTTGAATAGGTAGGTTTGAAATTAAAATATTTGAAAATTGGAAATTGTCATACTTTTAACTAACAATTCTGTGAAATTAATTTGTTTGAAAAAATTTAATTGAATTTTTTTTTGAATTATTGGAAGTTTTAATTTCCTAAAAAATATTTAATTAGAGAATTTCCGAAAAATAAAATATAATAATAAATCATTCAGTGAAGTATTTTTTTGAAAAATTTTAATTTCAATTCTGTTGAAATTAGTTTCAAATTTAAAAATTTTAACGCAATTCTTTGAAAGAATTCAACTAGGGGAGGGTAGGCTACATTGAACCGGGTATTTTATAAAGTCCAAGAACTAATAAAATTTTACTAATTTCGATCAGGTTTTTGTATAAAAATTAAGCTGAAGTACTCCTTTAGTTAATACACACGTTACAAACACAAATTATTATGATTAAATAATTAAATTAAATTTTTTTCTAACAAGTCACACTTTTCTTATTTTGAAGGATGTGTCTACATTGAACCACCTCTAATAAAACACTACAATTTACTTCAAAAATAATATTTCCACTTACACATTGTAAAAAATCTTATTTTTCACTCAAAAAATAGAAAATTGTTGTTAAAGAGTTATCATTTGTTAATATAGGAGATTAATATATTTTGATGTCAGGTTAGGTAGGTAAAGTGACAGTTTGAGTTTATCTCGTTCACAATTGTGATGAAAGCATGTCTTCCAGTATTTTTCTTACTAATTAGTAGAGCAGACAACTTTACAACTCTTAAAATTGAAAATTCTTTGCTTTTTCGGGTGGTTCAATGATGCCGCACTCACTGTATTCACATGACATTCACAACAAAAATTGTTTATAATAAATTTGTGTAAGATTTAAAGTTCTTTATCACATCGGAATATTGAAGTTGACACCCTAAGCGAAATAAATCGCAAGTTTACTAATTTTTAAAACTTCCTATTTCAATAAAAAAACGTCATTATAATTCCACCAAATTTTTTGTTTTGTACGTGAAAAACAGTTTTTTTAGTTTTTCTTTGTAAATAATAAACCTACTTGCCCGAAATTTTTGGACATCGTTTGTTTCAGTAAAACTAACTTATATATTAAATAAGAAAAAATTTCACTCAGTCATTTCTCAGAAAATTCAAGTGGTTCACTGTTGACGCTGGTTCAATGTAGCCTACTCTCCCCTATCTTTATAAATATTAATATTTTTTCTAGAAATTCTATTATTTTCACAATTTTTTTTAAATTCTCATCAACATTTCATGGATCTTTATAAATAGCAAAATTCTTCGCCGAATTTCAATTATATTCAGGAATTTTTATAAAATTCATTGTAAAATTCAATTATTTTCATAATTAACAATATTCAGCACAAGAATTCAATTATTTTCAAAAATAATAAAATTCTTCGGAGAAATTCAATTATTTTCAAAAAAACTTTTGAAAAATTGTCAACATTTCAAATATGTTTATAAATGAATAGCAAAATTTCTTCGACAGAATTCAATTATATTCAGGAACTTTTATAAAATTCATTGTAAAATTAAATTATTTTCATAAATAACAATATTTGTCAGAAGAATTCAATTATTTTCAAAATTAATAAAATTCTTCTGAGAAATTAAATTATTTTCAAAAAAAACTTTTAAAAAATTGTCAACATTTCAAATATGTTTATAAATGAATAGCTAAATTTCTTCGACGAAATTCAATTATTTTCAGGAATTTTTTAATAAAATTCATTGCAAAATTCAATTATTTTCATAAATAATAGTATTTATCACAATAATTCAATTTTTTTTTAATGTAATAAAATTCAATTATTTTCACAAATATTTAATAAAATTTATGGCAAAATTTCAATTCAATATTATTTTTTGTTAAAATTGTAAAATAAAATGCAGAAAAAATAGAAAATTCGGAATATAATTTTTTTTGTTTCGTTAGACTTGGAGTTTTATGATTTTATTTTATGTTTTGACAGAAAAAAAATGACGAAATGTGTCACTGTGGTTACGCCTTGGTTTAGACATTGGAGATTTAAATGCCGTGAAGGAACTAACACCTGAATTCCGGTTCATGAATAATATACTTATAAAGGCTATTACTTGAGGATTGAGATGAATAGAAGCGGAATATTTGATTTTAAAACCACTAACAATGAATATGAATTGTTTAATTATTATTATTTATTTGCAAATCTTTTCCAAATTTCAATTCTAAATTTCGAAAGTAGGATAAAATTTTATCACTGACTTCAAATAATCATCTCTATCGAAAGTGTTTCACGTCAATCAAGATTTTAAAGAACGTAATTGTACGTTTTTTTTGACAAAAGAATGTTTATGAGTCATTTTGATTGCAGGGATTACAGTTAGTCGCTTTTTTATTCCCTTAAATTAATAAACTTCCTTAAAACATCTAAAATTATTTATATTCTCCCCTTTTTCCCCTTTAGAAAAAAAAAAAATTTTTTTGTTAGTTACTCTTTTTAAACATTTTAATAAAATTTTTCGCAAAAATTCAATTATTTTCATGAATAATAAAATTCATCTAAGGAATTCAATTATTTTTGAAAATTTTAATAAAATTTTTCGCAATAATTCAATTATTTTCATAAATTATAAAATTCTTCGCAGGATTTCAATTATTTTTAATACAATTTTACAAAAATAGAACAAAAAATGTAATTATTCTTAAAAATTTATTTTCAATTCCTTAAAAAATCAATTATTCAAAAAAAATGTTTTTTTTAAATTCTTTGGAAAAATCCAATTATTTATAAAAATATTAGAATTTTTCACAGGAATTTATTTATTTTCAAGTATTTTAATAAAAATGATCGAAATAAATCAATTTTTTTAAATACAATTTCAATTAAATTTTTTCCCAAGAAGTCAATTATTTACATAAATAATTCTTCTAAAGAATTCAATTATTAAAGATAAATAACAAAATTATTCCTGAAAATTCAATTATTTTCAGGCATTTTAATAAAATTCTTTGCAAATATCAATTATTTTCATAAATAACAATATTCATCACAAGAATTCAATTATTTTTAAAAGTAATAAATTTCTTCTTTGAAATTCAATTATTTTAAGAAGTTCTTCGCAGGATTTCAATTATTTTTAATACAATTTTAATTAAATGTTTTTGAAATAATTCAATTATTCTTTTAGATTTTAATAAAATTCTTCCCAAGAATTCAATTATTTACATAAATAATTCTTCGAAAGAATTCAATTATTAAAGATAAATAACAAAATTATTCCTGAAAATTCAATTATTTTCAGGCATTTTAATAAAATTCTTTGTAAAATTCAATTATTTTTGTAAATAACAATATTCATCACAAGAATTCAATTATTTTTAAAAGTACCTAATAAATTTCTTCTTCGAAATTCAATGATTTTAAGAAATGCTAATAAAATCGTTTGCAAAAATTCAATTATTTTCATAAATAATAAAATTTTTTTAGGAATTCAATTATTTTCAAAAATGTAATAAAATGCCACACAGACATTCAATTATTCTAAAAAATTTTGAGAGAATTCTCTGTAAAATTTAATTATTTTTAAAAACTTTTGGCACTTCATTGATTTTCAATATCTACTAAATTTTCATAAAATTTCCAAACAGAATTCAATTATTTAAAAAAAATTTTGTAAAAATCTACGTAAGAATTCAATTCTTTTCATGAATAATAAAATTTTCTCAGGAATTCAATTATTTAAATTAGAATTTGCATAAAATTAGTCGTAAGAAATCAATTTATTAGCACGATAAGAGAAAAGTAAATATTTTTGATGAAAATTAGGAAAAAGTCAGGAAAATAAAATATAGAATGGAGTTTTGTCAGTTTTCGATAACTAAGTTTTTACTACATTTTTTAATTTGAAAGTTCGTTTTTGCTATTTTTTTAAAATTAATTATCGAGTGCGAAATTTCATTCCGTTAAATTAATATAATTCCTTAAAACACCTACAATCATTTATATTCTCCCCCTCGCCTCTTCTTTAAAGAAAAATATAAGAAAAATGAATATTTTTTATTATTTAAAAAAAAATTTTCTACTTTTTGCAGACTTTGGAAAACTTCTTTTTTTTAAACTCAAAAATCTTTTTATTTTATTTTCTCCGAGTTTTTAAACTTGGATTTTTTTATACTGGGCAAAAAATATAAAATAACTTTAACTACTTACAAAGTAATTTGTCCTTCAACGTGGTAGGAATTTGTTATTAAAAACTGTGGTTTTAGATTTTCCCCCAAAAAATCCGAGCCGTTTGATTTTCGCTACATTAGGAAAATAAATATTTTTCTTCTGCTCGCAGGTTCAGGGTCAATATCAAGTGATACCAGCTTATTATGAAGTGGGCCAGAATGGTTCGATTATGGTTGGCGGAGTACGCGGCTTGGGCTCAGCAGCAACACCAATGCGCCTCGTCAGTCCAGCGCCAGTTCTGGTGAACAGAGCACCATCGCAGCCCCCTCAGGGTCCGCCTGCACCTCCACCGCCCAGTATTTATTCTCAACCAACCCCCACATCTCACAGTAATGCATCGGGAGAATGTTTAGGTGAGTTTACTTTCAAACTATTTTCATTATCACTTTTCAGAACACTTGATCCCCGCGGCTATTCAATGGTAAGCCAAGTTCACAAATTTATATCTGCCGATGAACGTTTCCTAATTTTTCAAATTTTCCCCATTTTTTTCTTCTTACCGGTTTTCGTAAATTTACTAAAGTCATTTTCGTTTATTCTATGCTGCATAGTAATTACTTTGTCATTACATTACCAGGGTTGCCAAAGGTCAGGGAAAAGTCAGGGTTTTTTTATTAAAAGTACTGCAAAAAATTAAATTTTTAAAAATTGTTAAAAAAATTCTAAATTTTGGGGTCATTTTTGTTTGCCTCACAAACTATGAAATTACCACGAATTCTAATACAGAGCTTTAAAATTTTTCCATTTCTGACAATAATTTCTTTTTAAGTAATTTAATTCTTGAACAACTATCATAAAATTATTACTTAGAAATTATTTTATGAATAAGTTTACTTAAATATTTCAAAATTAATTGCATTTTAAAAGAGTTGCGTTTACAATTTTCATAAATAGATAAAATTCAAAAGGTTTTTATTTGAAATTTAAAAATTTTAAAAAACTCTCTTCAAAATTTCTATTATCTTTAAAAATAATAAAATCCTTCTTAAAAATTAAATTATTTTCAAAAAAAATTCTTCTTAATAATTCAATTATTTTGAAAAAATTTTAAAAACTCTTCAAAATTTCAATTATTCTTAAAAATAATAAAATTCTTTTCCAAAATTCAATTATTTAAAAAAAATTTTAAAAACTCTTCAAAATTTCAATTATTTTTAAAAATAATAAAATTTTTCTCAAAAATTTGGATTAAATTTTTCTTAAAAATTCAATTATTTGGAAAAATCTTTAAAAACTCTCTTCAAAATTTGAATTATTCTTGAAAATAATAAAATTCTTCTCCAAAATTCAATTATTTTCAAAAAAATTTAAAAACTCTTCAAAATTTCAATTTTTTTAAAAAACAATAATATTCTTCTCGAAAATCCAATAATTTACAAAAATTTGAATAAAATTCTTGTCAAAATTTCAATTATTTTCCAAAATTTTCCTCAAAATAATTTTCAATATCTACTGTTTTAATAAAATTTTCCATAAGAATTTACATATTTAATCAAAATTTGATAAAATTCTACGCAAAAAATTAAATTATTTTGATAAATACTAAAAATTTCACAAGAATTCAATTATTTACAAATTTTTTATTTATTTATTCAAAATAGTTCTATTATTTTCATAAATGATACAATTTTTTATAGGAAATCAATTATTTTCATAAATAGTAGGATTCTTTTTATCAATTCAATTATTTTCATAAATAATAAATTTCATAGCAGAATTTTATTTATTTTTAATACAATTTTAATCGAATTTCTCGAAACATGCAATTATTCTTAAAAAGATTTTTAAAATTCGTAAAAAGAATTCAATTATTTAAGAATTTGTTGATAAAATTCTTCATGAGAATTAAATTTAATTCAATTTAAATGTCTGTGTGGCATTTTATTAAATTTTTTAGAAAATAATTGAATTCCTAAAAAGCATTTTATTATTTATGAAAATAATTGAATTATTGCGAATGATTTTATTAGAATTTTTTAATATAATTGAATTTCTAAGAGGAAATTTATTATTTTTAGATATAATTGAATTCTTGTGAGATTTTCAATTCAAATAATTGAATATTGGTATTTATGAAAAAAATTGAATTTTGCAAAGAATTTTATTAAAATGCCTGAAAATAATTGAACTTTTGGGAAGAATTTTATTAAAATCTAAAAAATAATTGAATTACTTCAATTTTTTGTGAAGAATTTTTATTAAAATCTAAAAGAATAATTGGATTATTTCAAAAAAATTTAATTATAATTGTATTTAAAATAATTGATTTCTTTCGAACAATTTTATTAAAATATTTGAAAATAATGGAATTCCTGTGAAAAATTCTAATATTTTATGAGAATAATTGAATTTTTCCAAAGAATTTAAAAAAAATATTTTTTAAAATAATTGATTAGATATTGAAAATCATCGAATTAGAAATTATTTTCAAAAAATTTGTCCAATTCTATGTTTTTCAATATTTAATATTTTAATAAAATTTTGCAAAAGAATTCAATTATTTAAAAAAAATTTTGATAAAATTCTACGCAATTTATTTTTAAAAATTTTGATAAAAATCTACGCTATTTATTTTCAAAAATTTTAATAAAATTCTTGGAAAAATTTCAATTTTATTTTCAAAATCTACTATTTTAATAAAATTTTGACAAAAGTTTTCAATTATTTTCAAAAAAATTTTAATAAAATTCTAGAAAAACTTTTAATTATTTTCATAAATAATATAACTCATCGTAGAATTTCAATCATTTTTAATACAATTTTTAGAAATAATTGAATTTCGAAAAGGTTTCACATTAAAATCTTTAAAAATCTGAATTTTTCATAAGTTTAACTAGCAATTCTGTAGAATTCATTTTTTTTTAAAGTTGAATTGAATTTTTTTAAAATTTGAAATTTTTTTTCTAATATAATTTAATTTAAAAAATTTCTGAATGATCGAAATTTCGTAAAATTGAATTTGTAAAAAAATGGATTTGAAAACTCTCAAAGAACTTTTTGAAAAATTATTAAAAATAATTGATTTAAAGAAGAATTTTTGTTAAAAATTCTAAAAAATAGTAATTGAATTAAAATGATAAAAATAATTTTTAAGAAGTTACAGTAGAATATTTTTATATGATAAATATGTGGAAAAATAAGAATGATTAAATATTTATTGAAAAAGGAAGTTATTGATGTTTTCGAATAATTTTACGGTTAAAGAAATTCGTAGATAGAACATTTTTAGTAATGGAATATTTTTTTCGTATCTAATAATTTTTATCTAATAATTTTTTTATTTTTATCTAATTTTTTATATTTTTTAGGGCAAGGGAAGAAGTGAAAATTTTGTCTGGAAAAGTCAGGAAGAAACGAAAATAAATTTTTGTGGCAACCCTGAAATTACACAATTATTTCGCTCATAACTTTCTGTTTACAATTTACCCCGACTATCTAGTCGGATAAATGCAATAAATGCAAAATTAAAATTTTGGGAAAAAGGGCAAATTTTATGAATCGTTCTGAATTTTGTGACAGAGAAAAAAAAATAGTGGCATTAACTGAAGAAGTACTCTAACATCATTTATAGTTTATACTAATAGTTTAATTTGTTTTCTACGTGTTTTTGTCTGTTGTACATGTGTATTTTTTTGTACATAATAAATAAGCAATAGAATGTGCAAAATTCCAGTATCGTGACTAAAAAGTATTATAATATATAATATTGTGAAGATCTAACAATTAACTGTCTCTTTTTTTGTTTTGCAAAAGTGTTTGTCTGTGTGAAATGGTATTTGGTACGTTTTAACAAAGAGAAATGAGAGAAATGAGAGAAAAGAGAGAAAAAGAAAAGAAATTTGCTGGTTTACTTTGAGTATTAAGTTGGGTTGTGTGGGTTGCGGGCTTTTGGTGCAGGTCTGGCGGCGTGCAGTGCAGCGGCAGTGGTTGCTCAAGCTCAGGCAGTAGCCGTGCAACAAGCGCAACAACAAGGATCGGGATTGACCGCTGGCCTCGCAGCTTTAGGCTACGGTGGCTCGCCATTGGGCGCGCTCGGCTCGCCAGCACAACTTCAGAGTACAGGTACTGCTTCAAACACATAACACAAGGCTTCCTGTTTCTTGTAATCTTGTTTCGTCTTCAACGTCTTATGCTGCTTTCTTCTTCTTCATCTCCTCCTCCTCCTCCTCTCATCTTCAGAAGCTAAACGCATGAATATTGAGTGTTTCCAGAAATCGAATTTCCATTTGGTGGATTTTTACTTTTTTCCCCTAAAAAAGATGATGATGCTTCTTGGAGAAATTAAATTAAATATTTTAATCATTTTGCGATGAAAATTAAAAATGTGACGCAATCTGAAGAAAGGGGCCTTAGAAGCAAAAAAAAATATAGGTTATGTTTGCTATTTTTGAAATGAAAATACAACTGTCAATACAAATTATTGATGTTTAAGTCTTCGTTACAACTAAAATATTTAATAAACACTGATTTTAATTTTCAATAAGTAAAAAAAAACTTCCTAACAAGAAAAAAGTAACGCTAACATAACCTTAAAGCGATTTGCTTCTAAGATCCATTTCTTAAGATCGCGCCACAAATGTTTTTTTTTTTTCAATTGCTAATTAATATTATTTTCATTTTTATTTTACTTTTCTAGAAAAACGAGGGCCATTGGAAAGAACATAAGTTTTTGAATCGCTCACAAATTTCTGTTTACAATTACCCCGAGTAATTGTATAATAATAATTTATAATTCTAATAATTCACTTTTATCCCAAAATTGAAGTAAATGTGAACAAGAATTGTTTTAAAGAAAAAATGGGAAAAGTATTCTTAAGAATAAATATTTTATTAAACAAATAACTATTAATTATCAATTATAATAACAAGGCTCGAACTGGGTCAGTAAATTTTCTTAAAGTCGGTAAAAGTCAGTTTTTTTTAAAAAAAGGTCCGTAAAGTTCGTAATTTGATTGAAAAAGGACGAAAATTTCGTCAATTGTGCGATATAATTTGAAGAATTTTGTAGAAGTTTAAAATGATTGCAGAAATTCAATTATTTTCAAAAGTAATAAAATTCTTCACAGAAATTCAATTCTGTTCAAAAATTTAACAAAAATTCTCGTCAAAATTTAAATTATCTTTATAAATAATAAAATTCTTCTCCGAAATTCAATTATTTTCAAAAATTTTAATACAATTCTTGGCAAAATTTCAATTATCTTTATAAATAATAAAATTCAATTATTTTCAAAAGTAATAAAATTCTTCTTCAAAATTCAATTATTTTCAAAAATTTTAATACAATTTTTGGCAAACTTCTAATTATTTTAAAAATTTTTCCTCATTTCAATGATTTTTAATATCGACTATTTAAAAAAAAAATTTCCAAATGAATTCATTTATTTTAAAAAAATATTAATAAAATCGAATAAAATTCTACGCAAACATTTAATTATTTTCCTAAAATAATAAAAATTTCACAGCAATTCAATTATTTACAAATTTTTTTTTATAAATTTTTTCGCAATAATTAAATTATTTTCATAAATAATAAAAATCATCAACATCATTTGTCAAAAGAATTCAATTATTTAAATTGATAAAATTCTTTATGAGAATTCAATTTTAATAAACATTCAATTATACAATGTATTATTTATTTTTGGATTTAAATAATTAAATTCATGTAGAATTTTTTAATAAAAATAAAGAAAATTGATTTAAAATTTTAAAATTTAAAAATTTTTGATAAAAATTGATTGAAAAAGGAATTTCAGTTAAAATTTTAGAAAATATTTCAATAATTGGCAGAATTTCAATGCTAATTATTAGAAATAATTAAAGTTCAAAAGGTTTTATGCACTGAAAGTATTTTGAAATTTTAATTCCCGGTGGACAAATAAATAATAATATTTTTGAAGAATTGTAACTAGAAATTTAGAAAATAATTAAATTTTACAAAAATTTTTCTATTTAAATAATTTAATTTTTATAGTTGAATTCTAGATAAGAACTAATTTAAAAAAGAATTTCAAAATTCAAAAATTCTTAAAAATAATTGATTTTTGGAAAAATTGCAGTTGTAGTTTTTGGAAATAATTAAATTTTAAAAGATTTTACATTGAAATTATTTGCAATTACAATTAAAATAAATTAAATTATTTTTTTTAAATATTTGTTCCACAAATATTATTGAATTTTTGAATAATTTAATTTAGAAATTTTGAAAAAATTTGTTTTTTGCAACATTGTAATTAAACTCTTTTTTGAAGATAATGAAATTTCTTAAATAATTTTAAAAATTGAAACAAATAAAAGTTTTGTCAAATTTTTTAAAAATAATTTTATAATTGAAAGAATTTTATTTTATTAATACCTTTAAAAATTGTATTGAAATATAATCGTATTTTTGAAAAATTATATTTTTTAAAAAGTATGCTTTTGTTTTTTGACATTTTGCTTAAATGATTGAAATTATACAGTTTTTCGATTTGTCCATTGTTACAATTTTTAATTGAAAATAAAACTGAGAATTTAAAAAGATTTTTATAAAATAATAGTAAAAATTAAATTAGATTAAATTAACTTCTGTTTTTTAATCACAACTTGTAACGAAAAATTTTTTTTAAAGAAATTAATGATAAAAATTTGCATAATTTCTATTTTCATAATTACAATTTTTATACAAAATTATGTTTTTCTTTTTGAAAAAGAAGAAAAAAGAAATAAATTTGGACCATTTATATTTTTCATGATACAAATTTTTTAACAAGTCTTTCAGTTTTATTAGTAATAAAGAAAAAAATTTTCATAATTTCTATTTTTTCCCAACAAATTTTTTAACAAAATTTCAGATAATTTTGAGAGATAAAGAAAAAAAAAATGTTTTTTTTTGAAAAAAATTTGTAATAATTTCTGTTTAGTAAAATTTGATTTCTAGAAATTATTTTCATCGATAAATAAAATTTTTTTATGAAAACTCAATTATCGTTTTGCAAAAATTGAAAATTGTTTTCCGGGGATAAAAATTTTCTTTAAAAGAAATTAAGTTATGATACAAAATTTAAAAAATAGAAAATAGTATTTACAAGTAATTTCCTTTAAGAAAAAAATATTAAAAATCGATTTAAGAAAAAGAGATAAAATATTAAAATCAAGAAAATAAAAGCTGAATGTTTAAATTTTATGCACTGTGTTTATTTTTCAAATATTTAACAAACAAATATTTTATCACAGCTAAATGGTCTCACTATTTAGCAAATAGGTCAATCAATGCTTTTCTGACTCATCGATTGTTTTTTTTCGTTCTATTCTTTTTATCTATTCATTTTATCTGTAAATTGGTTACAATTTTAAATTTTACACAAACATTTTATGTGCCTTAACATCTGATATGCTTACATTGTCAGTGATTCAATAAATAAATTTTAAAAATAAAATAATTTCACAAATAAAAATTGTCTGTATTATAGTTTTTTAATAATTTTAAAAAGTTTAGAAGAACAATAAATTTTCCGTTAAAAAGATTTTTAGAAAATTTAAAATCATAAAGTAAAATAATTATCAACTATAACTTGAAATAATTGTTTGTTATCAATATTTCAAAAATATTTATTTAAGCCAAATAATATTTTTAAAATTAAAAAATTAAATTAATTTAAACTTAAATTTATGGCGTATTTTTTATGAAATTTTTTTTTTCTTTTTTTGAAAAATTGATGAAAGAAACAATTTTTATTTTTAAAAATTACATTTAACTTTTTTTGGAAATCTAATAATTTTTTGGCTGAGGGGAGTTTAAAATTTTGTAAATGAAAGAAAAGTTTTTTAATTTCAAATATTTTCTTAAGATTAAACTCACGAAAGTTTGGAATGTCAAATTATACAATTTTTTCAAAAATTAATAATTATAATGAATAATAATTTTTCGCTGTAAATTTAAATTTTGCTTGGAATATTTATGTGCTTTCTTAAAAATTAATATCAATTAATTTTTTTAACAAATGCATATATTATTCTTATATAAGCTTTATAAGTAACAAGTTTTACATAATTTTTTTTTCTATTTCTTTTGCTTCTTATAAAAATTCTTATTTTTCTCTTCAGTTATAAATATATCACCATACTTACGCTTGCTTGCTATTTTCGATTATATAAATTTTTTTTAGAATTTTTAGAGCAGAATTATTAAAGTAATATTAAAAGACAATATCTATACTTAAAACTATTTATTCCTTTTTTTATCTTGAGAAGATTTTTATTTTTCATAAAAATAATTGAATTATTTCTAATTAAAAAATTAGAAATAATTGAATTCCTCTAAATAATTATCTTCTTTATGAAAATAATTGAATTTTTGCGAGAAATTTTTATATTTATTGAAATAATTGAATTCTTCAAAAGAATTTTAATATTTATTTTCAATTCTTTCGAGAAATTTTATTGAAATAATATTTAAAATAATTCAGTTCTTAAAAAGAATTTTAACATTTATTAAAATAATGGAATTCTTTTAAAAAATTTTATTAAAATTCTATTCAAAATAATTGAATTTCTGTGAAGAATTTTCTTATTTATGAAAATAATTGAATTCTTTGGAGAAATTTTATTAAAATTTTATCAAAAGTAATTGAATTCTTGCGAAGATTTTTATTTTTCATAATTTCAATTACAAAATTTGAGAATAAATTTTGTAATAATTTTAACAAAAATAGTTTCAAAAAATATTTTTAAATTAATTAATTTTCCATAATTTTTTGCTAATATGTGATTTTTTTTAATTTTTAAAGATAACATTTTTTTTATTAAAGATATCAAATTTTTTTGGATTGAATAAATTTTAGTGAAAAATAATTTCAATTATTTTTGAAAATAATTGAATTCTTTTGAGAAATTTTGACAACATTCTATTCAAAATTATGAAATTCCTCTAAAAAATTTTAATATTTATTGAAATAATTAAATTATTTCGAGAAATTTTTATTAAAATTACATTTAAAATAATTGAATTCATGCAAAGAATTTTAACACTAATTGAAAAAATTGAATTCTTTTGCGAAATTTTATTATAATTCTATGAAAAATAATTGAATTCCTCCGAAGATTTTTATTGTGCATAAAAATAATTGAATTTTTTCTTATTCAAAAATTTGAGAATAATTTTTGTGACATTTTCAACAAAGATTTCAATTAGTTTTTTTTAAAATTGGATTCTTTCCTTAAATTTTATTGAAATTATAGTTTAAAAATAATTAAATTCCTTTGAAGAATTTTATTATTTATGAAAATAATAGAATTTCTGACAGAAAGTTTAATATTTATTGAATTCTTTGGAGAAATTTTATTACAATTCTAAGAAAAATAATTGAATTCCTCGGAAGATTTTTATTTTTCATAAAAATAATTTAATTCTTTTCTAATTAAAATTTTGAGAATAATTTTTGTAATAATTTTAACAAAATTAAATTTGAATATTTATTGAAATAATTAAATTCTATCGGGAAATTTCATTAAAAATACATTTTAAATAATTGAATTCACGCGAAGAATTTTTATAATATATAAATTGAAAAAATTGAATTCTTTCGATAAATTTTTGGAAACAATTTTAACAAAATTAAATTTGAATATTTATTAAAATAATTAAATTCTATCGCGAAATTTCATTAAAAATACATTTTAAATAATTGAATTCACGCGAAGAATTTTAATATAAATTGAAAAAATTAAATTCTTTCGATAAATTTTTGGAAATAATTTTAACAAAATTAAATTTGAATATTTATTAAAATAATTAAATTCTATAGCAAAATTTCATTTTGTGTTAATTTTAACAAGAATTTCAATTATTTGCTTAAAAAATTTGATTCTTCCGAGAAATTTTATTAAAATTATATTCAAAATAATTGAATTCCTGCGAAGAATTTCAATATTTATTGAAATATGTAATTGAATTCTTTGGAGATATTTTTTTACAATTCTATAAAAAAAATAATTGAATACCTTTGGAGACATTTTATTAAAATTATATTCAAAATAATTGAATTCCTCTGAAGAATTTTATTAAAAAATTTTCACTATAATATACAATAATAATTAATATTCCGGGAAAATTCAAATATTTAATTAGTTAATAACCGAATTTTTAAATAATGCGATTCTGAAATTATTCAAAAATTGAAATTGGTTTTTGAAAATGAATAATTTTTCATAATATGCCTAATAATAATAAATTAAATTGTTCGTTTCGCAGAAATTATAAAATTAATTATATTGATCTGTTTAGTAAAAAAATAGAAAAAATATTTCTATTATTCTTTTTCTTGAAAAAGAATGCATAATTTAAAAGAATTGTTCTGTTTATTTTGCTTCGAAACATTCGCCCCATTCAACGTGTACTAAACAAACAAAATGACAAGTATGCTTTTATTTTTTATGTACCTATCAATTTCTGTTTTTATTGCAATTCACATTGAAGAAGAATTTTAGTTTTTAGAGATGAAATAAGAGCGAAACATTCTCCCGTCAATAAATTTATATGAATCTAATTTTAAAATTTTCTTGAATGACAATGTACAATAGTGCAATAATAAAATATATAAAATATATAAAATATACAAACAAAATAGTGAAAATCTATTTTTGTAAATATAATTGTAAAGAAAGTGTGGCATGCGTTATTTTGTCAAAAAGAAAAAAAATGCTCTTTTTGATTTACTAAAATGTACGAAGAAATGTTCTGTTTCAATTTCAATGATTAAAATCCTTTTTCAGGATTAGGTCTCAGCACATCATCCACAGGAAGAAGGGACTCTTTTGATAGAAATACATCAGCATTCAGCCCTAGCTTAGAATACAGTCGTGCTAAATGGCCTCAAAGTTATGGCGCTCTCGGTAAGTTATTTAATCTTTTTCTTTTTTTTCTTTTTTTTTTTTAATATTCTACAAATCTCCTCTCATAAAACCGAAGTCAAGTTTTTAATCGCATTATCCCTCTGAAACGAACAACACATGTGGGAAAAAACGAGAATAATAGGGACTTTTTTTTTTTTTAAAAAAGGGGATCATGGAAATTTTTTAAATATTTGTCAGAACTTTCATTATTTCTGATTTTTAAAGAATAAAAAAGATTTTTTTTTATAATCTTAAAAATCACAGAGATTATTAAAAAAAATATATTTTTTTAGAAATTAATTCAAGAATAAAAAAAATTTTAGGTTAAAAGCCAGAATAAAATAATTTGTTGAATTTCTTTGAGAATCTTTTTAAAAAAATGTCGAAGGGAATTTTCTATTTAAAAAAAACGAAAAATGGGAAAGAGAAAAAAATCTATGGAACCATAGAAAATCCAATGAGGAAGACAGGAGAAACCTACGAAATAAAAGAAAAATTAAAATAAAAACTTTATGATAAAAGAAAATGAAAACAAAATTTTCGTAATTTTTTTTAAATAAATATTAAGTTTCTGAAGTTAGCGTCGACGCTGAGAGTCGAAAAACATTTTATTCGTGAAAGAGAAAAGAATCAGAATTTTTTTTAGAAGTTTCAGGTTAGAAATAAAATTAGAAAAGTACCCTGAAAAATCTTTTAAGACTCTAGGTGAATGAAAGAAATAAATTAGTGACATTTTCGTCTCTGAACATTCCAAATAATAGTTTTTGACGTTAAGCGTCGACGCTTACTTCAGCGATATGAAATATTTACTTTAATTCTTTTAAGGATTTGACTCAAATACAGAAAAAAAATATTGAAACTTTTCAGGCATTATTTTTATAAACATTTTATTAAACAAATTAATTAATCAACTATTAATTATTAATTTTTTATTAATTATTAATTATATAATAATAATCGAGATATTTTGCCTTCAAGTGAAGATGGACTTTTTATTTTCAAATTTGTTTTACGGTTCAAATTTTCACGTCAAAAGTTTGACAATTAATTTTGAATAGAGTAATTAGTGTTTTAGTGAAATTAATTTTCCTAGAGTTTTAATAATAACAACAGGATTTTCACAGAACAGTAAAGACGTAAAGTAAGGAGAAAATTTTGTTTAAAAAAATATCAAATTATTGAAAATCTTAAATATTCTATGAATTTTCTTTCTCAAATTAAAAAAAAAATCGATAAGTAGAGTTATAGTTGCAATTTTTAGAAACAATAAATTATTTTATCACTAATTTTTGTATTTGAATAATTTAAGACTCGTAAAACTTTTTGATAAGAATTGATTTGAAAAATCAATTTCAGAAAAAAATTGTCAATTTTCTGAAAAAAAGAATTTTAGTTAAAATTTAAGAAAATATTTCAAGAATTGGCAGAATTGCAGTTTTAATTATTAGAAATAATTAAATTTCAAAAGCATTTACATAGAAAGTATTTTGAAATTTTTATTCCCGGTGGATAAATAAATAACAATAAGTATTCGAATATTTGTTAATTAAAAATTAATGAAATTTGAAAAATTTTATTTAGAAATTCTGAAAAATGAGGTTTTTAAAAAATCGGAATATTAAATTATTTGAAAACAGTTAAATTTCCGAAAATAATTTTAAAAAATTGAAAAAATAGGAAATTTTCTCAAATTTCATTAAAATAAATTTTATATTATTTCAAAGAATTTTACTTTCTCACTCTTTAAAAATATTTTTTTAAAATATTATTGTATTTTTGAAGAATTGTTACTGAAACTTTAGAAAATAAGAACATTTTTCAAAAAAGTTTGTATATTTAATTTAAATATTGTTGTTGAATTCTGATAGGAATTGATTTAAAAAAATTTTCAGTTAAAATTTTAGAAAATAATTTAACATTTGAAAAGTTTTAACAGAAATTTTAGTAAATACTAAAAAATACAATTTTTAAATTAAAAAAAAAAATTAAAAAAAAATATTTTTAAATATTATTGTATTTTTTGAAGAATTGTTACTAAAAATTTGGAAAATAATTCAATTTTACAAGAAATTTGGATTTAAATAATTCAATTATCGTTGGATTCTTATAAGAATTGATTTAAAAAACAATTTTAGACAAAAATTTGGAAAATAATTGAATACTAGTAGCGATATAAGAAGAGTTTAAAAATGTAATTAAATTTTATAAGGTTTTCAAATTGAAAGAAATCTTTTTCACATTTTCATCGCCGTGAAAATTGAATAATATTTAAATGTCGTCTTTTTAAAAAAATTATTAATATAATTTTCTTTAAAATTTATGAAATTTTTGAATAATTTTATTTAAAAATTCAAAAAAAAAAAATAGTTTACTTTTGGAAAAATTGCAGTTGTAATTTTTAGAAAAAAGTAATTTTCAAAATGTTTTAAAAGTATTTTGAAATTTTAATTCCCGAAAAAAAATTTTCAAATTGAAACAGAGTCAAAACGCGTCAACCGTGAATAAAATTTTTTTATAAGTTTGGAAAAGTCAAAACATTTATAAAAATCTGTAGTTCACAGCAAACCAAAAAAACACTTTTAACCGTTTTTCAAAATTTTAAATATTTATACCTTTTTTTATAATAAAAAATTTTTGCATTATTTAATTAAGAAAAAAATTAATAACTCATTACTGTTTTGCTAGAATGCAAAAATTTTTTATTATAAAAAAAGGTATAAATATTTAAAATTTTGAAAAACGGTTAAAAGTGTTTTTTTCGTTTGCTGTGAACTACAGACTTTCATAAATGTTTTGACTTTTCCAAAATTATAAAAAAATTTTATTCACGGTTGACGCGTTTTGACTCAACAATTAAAAGTTTAGTCAAATTTCTTTGAAATAAATTTTAGATTTGAAAGAATTTAATTTTTTATCTTTTTAACATTGCTTTCAAGTATAATCGTATTTTTGAAAAATTATATTTCGAAAAATTATGTTTTTTAAAATATAGTAAATTTTTATTAAATTTCAATTAAAAGAAAGTTTTTGGAACTGACCAGTGGACTTTAAAACTTCAAATAATTTTTTTTAAACAAATAAAAACTTATTACCTATTATTTGTTTTAATTGAAATTTCAATGTAAAACCTTTTGAAATTTAATTATTTTTTAAAATTACAACTGTTATTTTTTCAAAAGTCAATTATTTTTTAGAATTTTGGAATAAAATTATTCAAAACTTTAACAAATTGTAATGAAAAATATTAGATTAATAATTTTTTTTAATTAAACATTTAAATATTAGTCAATTTTTACGGCCATAAAGCTGTTAAAAAGATTTCTTTCAATTTAAAAACCTTGCTAAATTTAATTATTTCTTAAAATTAAAATTTCTGTTATAACGCTTCTAATATTCCATTATTTTTCAAATTTTTAACTGAAATTCTTTTTTAAATTAATTCTTATCCTGAATTCAACAACGAAAATTGAATTATTTAAATAGTAGGTACCTATAATAATTTTTGTAAAATTTAATTATTTTCAAATTTTTAGTTTCAATTCTTCAAAAAATACAATAATATTTAAAAATAATATTTTTAAAGAGTGAGAAAATAAAATTCTTCGAAATATAAAATAAAATTCTTTGAAATATAAAATTTGAGAAAATTTTCTATTTTTAAATTTTTTAAAAATTGTTTTCGGGAATTGAACTATTTTCGAAAAAATTTTAATTACGATTTTTTTAATAACTTTATTTCTTCAGAATTTCTAAATCATTTTTTTCAAACTTCATTAAATTTTCGTTTAATAAATATTTGACATTTGTTATTATTTATTTGTCCACCGGGAATGAAAATTTCAAAATACTTTCAATGCACAAAATCTTTTGAACTTTAATTATTTCTAATAATTAGAACTGCAATTCTGCCAATTCTTGGAATATTTTCTAAAATTTTAATTGAAATTCTTTTTCTAATCAATTTTTATTAAAAAGTTCTAAGAGACTTCAATTAGGATTTAAATACGAAAATAAGTAATAATATAATTGATTACTTCTACAAATTGCAACTGTAATGTGGATTTTTTTTAATTTTTGAGAAAAAAATATTCATAGAATATTTAAGATTTTCAATAATTTAATATTTATTGAATACGTTGGTTAAAATTTCCTTACTTACTGTCCTGTGAAAATACTGTTATTGTCAAAATTCAAGAGGAATTAATTTCACTAAAACACTAATCATTCTACATATTTACAAATTAATTATTGAAAATGAATTGAAAAATAAAATGAAAATAAATAATAAATAAAATGAAAATAAATAATAAATAAAATGAAAAATATTTAAAAAAAAAAAAACTTTTGACACGATAATTTAGGCTGTAAAACAATTTACAATCAAAGAGCTCTAAATTCATGTGAGGACAGAATTTCGCGATTATTATTATTATTATTATTATTATTATTATTATTATTATTATTATTATTATTATTATTATTATTATTATTATTATTATTATTATTATTATTATTATTATTATTATTATTATTATTATTATTATTATTATTATTATTATTATTATTATTATTATTATTATTATATTAGCAACAATTCGCGCGTCAAAGCGCGCGGCTAATTTTTTACTTCATTTTTTAAATAAAATTATAAATTTTAAAAATAATAGAATTTAAAAATTTTAAATTCAAATTTTTGTTGAAAATATTAAAATAATTCAATTTTGGTGAAATTGCAAATAATTTATTGCAGAAATTCAATTATTTTCAAAATTATCTTTGTAAATAACAAAATTTTCCCCCAAAGTTCAATTATTTTCAAAAAGGACAATAAAATTCTTGTCCTAATTTCAATTATTTTCAATATCATAATTTTTTAACAAATTTTCTATTTTTTATAAATAAACAAGAGAAAAATTTGCATAATTTAGATCAGTCAAACGAAATTTGTTCGGGTAAATTTTTTATTTATTAATCATCATTTTTTTAAAATTTTCTAATTTCTAATATTATTTGAAAAAATACCTGCATATTTTCGATTTGTCAAAAAAAATTTTTTTTAAAGAAAAAAACAAAAGAATACACAAAAACTAACTTCAGGTGTGGACAGAATGAATAAGACGATTATTACAGTTAATTTATTATGTTTAAATATATTATAGTTTAGTGAGTTTTGAAAATAATGTTCTGAAAAGCGTATAGCAATCTTGAAAAATTGATTTCGGTTTAATTTTATAAGAATTAAAATAAAAAAATACAAAGGAAATTTGCTTAAAATTGTTGTTTTATTTTTGAACATTAACAGGAACAGTAACAGCGTCTCCGAGTCCTTTGGGATTGTCTCTGACACCTCCACCATCAATCGGTGGCTCCTTAGGCGGTTTAGTTGGGGGAACAAACAGAGTTTCTGCTGCACCAGGAGCAGAGGCGAAATTCCGAACAAGCACTGTTCCAACTCTCACAGCAAATGGTGTTTTTGGATCTAGTAGTTCTCTGTTTCCCAATTTGGTTGGCAAGCCCGGCAGAGGCGGTGCTAGTGGTGTCGGTGAAAAAAGCACGGGAGGAAGATCACGTTTGCTCGAGGACTTTCGAAATAATAGGTGATTTATCTCTTCCCCAAAATGAGTATATTTTTTAATTATTAATCGTAATTTTTGTAAAAATTTCTAATATTATTTTATTATAAATCATAAAAAATGCCTTATTTTCGATTTGTCAAACAATACATTTAAAAGAAAAAAAAAATCAAAAGCTTACACAAAAACCAACTTTAAAATGTGGACAAACAGAAAAAAAATGAAAGAATATGAAGTAAATATAAAAGAAGAATAATGAAGTAAACGTAGATTATTATGGTTAATTGTTCTATATTCTTTATTTACTATTTACTATACTTTTGTCCACTATTTCTCCTGGACTGAAAATTGAAAAAAATAATTTTTTAACCCTCGCGATTTATTTTTCAGGTTTCCAAGTTTACAATTGCGTGACTTGGCCAATCATATAGTAGAATTTAGTCAGGATCAACATGGTTCGCGTTTTATACAACAAAAATTGGAACGTGCTTCTACTAGTGAAAAGCAACTTGTCTTTCAAGAAATTCTTGCCTCAGCATACTCCCTCATGACTGATGTATTCGGCAACTATGTCATTCAAAAGTTTTTCGAATTTGGGACACCCGAACAAAAATCAACTCTAGCGCAAAAGGTACAATAACAACGTTTAATCTCTATTTTTCCATTTTTATTTCTTAAAATTCAACTTTTATTCTGTACTATAATAATTCAAATATTTAACAATATTCTAGGCCCCTGAAACTAGCGTCGATTCTTTGCGATTTTTAGGGATAAAAATGTCACTCATTTCACTTTTTTTCATTCAATTTGGGATTTAGAAAACCACTTTTTATCCTTAAACAGGGTTGCCACGCAACCTGAAAACCTGGAAAACCTGTAAAAGTTGAAAAACCTGAAAAAGTCGGGGAATTTTGATCAGAATCCTGGAAAATTATTGTTTTCTAAAATTATTGTGCTTATTCTTGAAATCGAATTTTTCTTAAATATCTCAAAATTAATTAAATTTTAAAAGAGTTGCGTTTACAATTTTTCTTCGCAATAATTCAATTATTATCATAAATAATCAAAATTTTTACAGAGATTCAATTATTTTCATAAATAATAAAAAACTTTATAGGTTTTCAATTATTTTCATAAATAATAAAACTCATCGCGGAAATTTCAATTATTTTTAATACAAATTTTGATAGAATTTCTCGAAAAATGTAATTATTCTCCAAAATTCAATTATTTTCAAAAATTTTATAAAATTCTTGCCAAAATTTCAATTATTTTCAAAAACTTTTCTCCATTTATTCAAATTTTTTTTACAGAGATTCAATTATATTTAATGCATTTTTAATCTAATTTCTCGAAAAATGAAATTATTCTTAAAAATTTTATTGAAATTCGTCAAAAGAATTTTAATTACCTATTTAAAAATTTGTTGATAAAATTCTTTAAATAAGAAATCAATTTTAAAAAACATTCAATTGTTCAATAAATTATTTATTTTTGTCTTTGAATAATTGAATTTTAGTATTCACGTTAAAATTTCAATTATCTTTAGAAATAATTCAACTCTTCTCTGAAATTCAATTATTTTCAAAAATTTTAATAAAATTCGTGGCAAAATTTCAATTATTTTCAAAAATTTTCCTCAATCAATGATTTCTAATATTTACTATTTTAATAAAATTGGCCAAAAGAATTCAATTATTAAAAAATTTAATAAAATTCTACGCAAACCTTTAATTATTTTCATAAAATAATAAAAATTTCACAGGAATTCAATTATTTGAAATTTTTTTATAAATTTCTTCGCAATCATTCAATTATTTTCATAAATAATTAAATTTTTACAGCGGGTTTCAATTATTTTCGTAAATAATAAAATTCTTTTTAGGAATTCAATTATTTTCATAAATAATAAAAATAAAACTCATTGCAGAATTTCAATTATTTTTTAATACAATTTTAATCGAATTCCTCGAAAAATATATCATTATTCTTACAAATTGTATTAAAATTCGTCAAAATAATTTAATTATTTAAAAATATTTTTATAAAATTCTTTATGAGAATTTAATTTCAAAAATATGTAATTATTCAATTAATATTTTTTTTTGTATTTAAATAATTGAATTTTGAAAAGGTTTCAAATTAAAATCTTTGAAAATCTGAATTTTCCATATTTTAAAATAACAGTTCTGTGGAATTAATTTTTTTGAGAAAATTTAATTGCGGATTTTATTTTGAAATTATTTCAAGTTTTTATTTCCTAATATATATATATATTATTTAGTTGAAGAATTTACAAATAATTGAAATTTTGTAAAATTGAATTGTAAACAAATGAATTTGAAAATTTTCAAAGAACTTTTTCAAAAATTATTAAAAATAATGCATTTACAGAAAAATTTTAGTTAAAAACACGAAAAAAAATTTAATTTTCGAAAAGTTACAAATTATTGCAGAAATTCAATTATTATCAAAAGTAATAATATTCTTTGCAAAAATTAAATATTGTTAAAAATAATAAAATTCTTCTTAGCGATTACAATTATTTTCACAAATCGTAAAACTCATCGCGGAATTTTCAATTATTTTTAAGACAATTTTAATCGAATTTTTCGAAAAATGTAATTATTCTTAAGAATTTTATAAAAATTCGTCGAAAGAATTAAATTATTTAAAAATTTGTTGATAAAATTCTTTATGGGAATTGAATTTTAAGAAACATTCATTTGTTCAATAAATTATTTAATTTTGTATTTGAATAATTGAATTCTAGTAAAATTTTCTAATAAAAATTTATTTAAATATGAATTTCAGTTCAAATTTTAGATAATAATTTAATATTAAACTCTCTAAATTTGAATTAGTAAAAATGTTTTCTAATTTGAATTAGTGACTGAATTTTTGCTTTTGAATTAGCAGATTTTACTAATAAATAGTCGTTTCTACTAATTGAATTTTGAAATTAAGGTTTTAAATTATAATCTTTGGATGTTTGAATTTTTCATACTTTCAACTAAAAATTGTGTAGATTTAATTTTTCTGAAAAAGTTTAATTGCATTTTTTTCAGTTATTTGAAGTTTTTATTTTTTTTTAATATTTATTTACGGAAGGATTTCCGAATAATCGATGTAATTTCGTAAAATTAAATTTTAAACAAACGGATTTGAAAATTTTCAAGAAGTTTTTCAAAAGTTATTTAAAATAATTAATTTAAAGAAGATTTTTAGTTAAATATTTTGGAAAACAATAATGAAATTGAAGTGATGAAAGTAATTTTGAATAAATTACAGTAACAATATTCTTATAATATAAAATAATGATTTTATCAGTCGGTCATTTTAATTCCTATGGAAAAACAATAACTAAATATTTATTTAAAATAGATAAATAAATGCGGAATACAGTATTATATGAAAGTTCCATGTACTTGTAAAAATTTATTGAAATTATTTAATTTTGTAAAATATAAATGTAGTTTTAAAAACCTGGAAAAATTCCGTTTTTTAACCTGGAAAACCTGGAAAAGTCAGGGAATTTGAAAAGAGCAAAAGCCTGGCAACCCTGTTAAAGCTTTGAAACAATTTTTGCATTTCTTTGGATTGAAATTTCTTTTCGATGAAAAAAAAATTGTTTTTGATGCTCAGTGTCGACGCTAATATTTTCGTTATTTTTTGAAAAATAATTGTTTTTGGATGAAATTTGAAAAAATCTTTCCTGATGAATCTTGCGTGTCAACTGACCGAAAAATTGATGTCATTGAAAGCTATATCTGAACTAATTTTGTCACTATTTCTGTCTTAATTTTGATACTCTCTTTGCAAAATTTGAATTAAAGTGGAATTTTTCTTGTAGGTGCGAGGTCATGTTCTACCATTGGCTTTGCAAATGTATGGGTGTCGCGTTATTCAAAAGGCACTTGAATCTATTGGACCGGAGCAACAACAGGAAATTGTTCGCGAGCTGGATGGACATGTCCTTAAGTGTGTTAAGGATCAAAATGGAAATCATGTTGTGCAAAAGTGCATTGAATGTGTTGAGCCAAGAGCTTTACAGTTTGTTATTGGAGCATTCGCTGGACAGGTTTATTCTCTGAGTACACATCCTTATGGATGTAGAGTGATTCAACGTATTTTGGAGCATTGCACGCCGGAGCAGACACAAGGAATTCTTCAAGAATTACACTCGGCGACTGATCAACTCATTCAAGATCAATATGGAAATTATGTTATTCAACATGTTCTCGGTGCGTATATTATTTTTTATTTTACAAACGAGATTTTTCATTTTAACTTTACTGTTTTTAAATTTAATTTCAAGTTAGTGTTGATTTTTATTTCAAGTTCATTTTTTTCATCGACATTTAACTACATATACTGCAGGATAAAATTTAGCGAACGTATTTTTCTTTCTAGAAAATGTCGTCTAATTTGTAAAACATATTAAATAAAAGGGTCAATTCATTATATTTCAATCACTTTTTAAAAAATGGATTCTAGGGATCATAGTTAGTTCCTTTTTCCCTTGAATTAATAAAATTCCTCAAAACACTTAAAATCACGTATATTTTCCCCTTTTTCTTGGAAAAATTTACAAAAAGTTGCCATTTTTTGCAAAACAAATGTTTAGTTATTTTGTGGAAAAAAGGGTTCTTCCTCTTTTCCATTTTTTTTTAAATTTACAAAAAAGACAATTTTTTAAAAAACAAATTTTAAAGAAAAAAAATTCTCTTTGCAAACTTTGGAAATCTTAGTTTTTTGAAACTTAAAAATCTTTTTATATTATTTTCTCAGAGTTTTTTCACTTGGATTCTTTTATACAAGGCAACAAATATAAATAACTTTTGCTACTTACAAAGTAAAACCGTAACTGTTTAGAATTATTTATGTCAACTTTTACTAATTTTAGAATAAATTTTACTAACGTTGAAAGTAGAATTTTATTGAATTTCACAAGTTTTTAAACCATTTTTTTAAAATTCCATTCAATTTAAAGAAATTAAGAATATTATTATTTATCTTAAAATTATTTAAGTTTTTAATCATTTTCTTTTGAATTCTGAAAAAATAGATTTTTGAGAAATTTTAATTCAGTTTTTTAAAGTTATTTGAATTTTTAAAAACATTTTCCTAACTAATTAAAAATATAATTGAATTTTTTGAAATTGAATTGAAAATAATTAAATTTGTTAAAGAACTTTATTAGAAATCCAAATTGCATTTAAAATCATTTAATTTCGAAAGAGTTACAATTAAAATTTTAATAAGATCCAAACTTGATATTTTTTTTAAGAAAATGAAGTTTTGGAAAATTCTGTTTAAAATTTTTTAAAAATAAGGTTTTTTAAAATCTAAATTCTATCATTTAAAAATAATTGAACTTTTATAAACAAATAATTGGAAATTTTTGCAATAATTGAAATTTCTTAAAATTAAAAAGTAGTCTAAAAGTTAAAAAGAAGGAAATAGTCGTTTGTGATATTTTCGTAAGCAAATATTTCTTTAATTTCAGAACTTTTTAAAGTGAAATTTTTGAAAATTTCAATTATTTTGAGATAATTAAAAATAATGTTAATTGTTTATTTAAAAATTGTTTAAGTTTCAAATGATTAAAATTCTGAAGAAATAGAAATTTTAATACAGTTTTTTAAAGTTACTCGAATTGAAACAAAATATTTTAAGAATTATAAAAATTAATTGAATTCTGAGAAAGTAAATTGTTAAAGAATTTTATTAGAAATCAAAATCGCTTTTAGGCCTTGGATATTATGACTTTTTCGATTTTTTTCGAATTATATACAAAAATTGTCACTCTTTCGACTTTTCTTCTAAATATTGCAACAAAATACCACATTTTAGTATAAAATGAAAATTATTTCGATTTTTATATAATGGAAAATAAAAATAACCAGAGAAATTTTTTAAAAATTATTTTCGAATCATTTTTTAAGATAAAATAAAATTTTTAAAATATGTTAAAAAATTTTTTGTAAAATTTAATTTGAAATAAATGATTTTTTCAAGTATACTTATAAAATTTTTGAAAATCAATTCTTGAAGAATTTTACTTGCAAATTTTGAAAATCATTGAATTCTCAAATATTTTAATGAAAACTTTTCAAGTGGAAATTTGAAAAATGAAAATTAATGAGAATTAGCTTTTAAAAATTATATTTAGATATTTTTAAAAAAAGTAATTCTTAAATTTTTTTTATTATTACTTTTAAAAAATTCAATTATTTTCATTATTTTCAATTTTCGAAAATTTTAATTCAAATTCTTCAAAGATTTAATTTTCTTTTTTGAAATTATCCAAAAATTCTTTTAAGAAATTCAATTATTTCTGAAAGATTACATTATAATATTTTTAAAAAATAAATTCTTAGAATTTTCTTACAATAATTTTTTAAGATTCAATTGTCTTAGAACAAAGTAAATTAAAATTTTTTAAATTTATTTTGTTAGACTCATTTTTTAAAAGTTTAATTATTTTTGAAAGATTTTACAAATTTCAATTATTTAGAAATTTTTTCAGTTGTTTAAAAATTTTATATGTCAAAAATTGTTCAAAAATATTTTTAAAAGTTAATTTTAAGAATTTATTTATTACAATTTTTGTAATGTAAGCCCGTCTTTACACTAAATAAAATACTTTAGTAATTTAAAAAAACTATAGACAGTTACAATTATAATAAAAAATTGAATTTTTGTATTTAATTAATTGAATTCTTGAATAAGATTCGGAAAATTATTAAAGATAATTGATTTGTTAATGAAGTATAGTTAAAAATTGTATAAAATAAAATAATTTTGGAAGGGTAATAGTTGTAATTTTTAGAAATTATTAAATTTCTGAAAGTTTTATACTGAAATTTTTTAAATTTTATTTCCCATGAAAAAACAAATAAGAAGTACCTACTTAAATATTTATTTAACAAAATTATTGTAGTTTTAAATAATTGAATTTAGAAATCAATGAAAAGTAAGGAATTTCTATTTAAAATTCTAAAAAAGTTAGGTTTTTCAAATATTTTTATTTTATTATTTAAAGATAATTGAATTTTTATTAACAAATAATTTAAAATACTTGTAATAATTCAAATCAATTAGATTTCGAAAGGTCGGGGTAAATATATTTTTTATTCATTGCCTTAATTTGTTAAAAATATAATTTATCTTCATTTTAAACATTTTTTTGAAATTTTTGAAAATAATCGTCATTGTAATTTTATTTTTAAAGTAGGTGTTTACCTATTTAAAAAATAGATTATTTTCAAAAATTATGGTTCCATTTGCTATTAATAGTCAAAGAAATTTTTATTAAAGTTCAATGATGATTTCTTTAAAGATATAAATAATTTAGTTCAGTTATTTAAAATATTTAAAAAATCTTTTTAAAAATATTTCTGTTGCCTAATTTTTTGTTTTTAGTAATATAATTCGTAAAATATGTTTTAATACAAAGTAGAAGGACTTTATAAAATTTTTTACATAAGTTCTAATTAAAGAATGAATAATGAACTAAAACAATTGTTTTTTCCCCTCTTAGAACATGGTAAACCAGAAGATAAGGCGCAATTAATCAGCAGCGTAAGAGGAAAAGTTTTGGCACTTTCACAACACAAATTTGCGAGCAACGTGGTTGAGAAATGTGTGACACATGCTACAAGACAGGAACGTGCTGTACTCATTGAAGAAGTTTGCGGATTTAATGACAAGTTTGTATATGCCTTTTATTATAAATATGTATCTATTATAACCAGGGAACAGTATTATCGCATTTCATTGTCACATCGACAGTTTCCTTTAGTAAGCCGCAGCCGCACACATTTTATTCAATTCAATTTGTATTGAGTACGAGTTGTTGTTGTTCCGTTAAGTTGTTTTTCGAAAACGGAATTATATAGGTCATTTTATTTTATTTTATTTTCACTCGAAAGTCGTTTCAAGCTGTTTTCAGAAAATTCCAAAACTTTTTATTTTTTTTTAAAAGTGATTTACAATTTCTTTACACACAATAAATTTTCGGCAATTACATCAGTAGAATGTGAAAATTGTCTGACTTTTTATTACTGCGAAGAATTGTTTATTTTCTATAATGTAATAAATTAAATTTGTTTTCATTTAGATTTTTCAACTGATAGAAAATAGAAATAACCACAAACTAAAAATTTTATAATTTTATAATAAAAATTTTATAATTTTTACCTATTACACAATTTTTGTATTTAATAGGTTCAAATTGATGCCACAAAATTTTAAAAAATCGAATAATTTCTTCAGAAAAATTGATAACTGGATCTTTTTTAAAAATAGACATTTAAATTTTTTATTTTATTTTTATAGAATAGCATTAGACAATTTTTTAAAATTTATTTCTAAAAATCGTGATTAAGAAAGAATAAATTATGCAAATTTTTTAAACCTTTTTTTAATAATATTTAATATTTTCTTAAATAATTTTTTACTGGAGTGTTTTGCAAAAAATACTTTAGTACGTCAAAATAATTTTTTTGAAAGTAGGATTTTTTTATATTTAGAATACACACTAAAATCTTTTATTCTCTGTTTAATAATAACTTAATAAATCATAACGTTTAGATGGTAAGTATAATTTTCAATTTCACATAAACCTCATTTAGTAGAGTTTAGTTTAAGAATATTTCTTTTTCCTATAATTCCTATAATTTTTATAATTATCAATTATTTTAGAATAAAAAATATGAAAATATTTACAAGAAACAAAATTTTGACTAATGTATTTAAGATCATAATGAGTTATTGTTCGTAAAAATTGGATACAATTTACAATATTATTCACTAATTATCAAAAAGCAAAAAGTTAAATAATATTTAATAACAAATTTAAATTTTAAGGCCAGGTTACTCTGAACAGCTGCTACGTCCCTTCGGATCGTCTTATTGTTTTGTTTCCTTCTATTTCTAGAAAATATTCTGTCCTTTACAGTTAGAGAGGGTCCTTTGTGTATAATATACGGCAGTACAAGTGAAAATTTCGTTGGTGATGGTTGTTCGCTTCAGTCCTCGCACGCGTCGGTAAATTTTTCGTTTGTGTGCTTTCAAAATTTATCATGGACAGAAAAAGAAAAAGTGGTGTCCCACATAAATCAAGAAGGAGTTTTTTGGGTAATCAACATACTTCAAATGATGATACAGAACAAACCAGTGTTGCTGCAAAAAAACTGAAAAACGCCGAACCTCAATTTGAAGTGAAAATCCATCCGTTGCTGACTTACGTGATCGTTCAGTGGTCTGTATTTGCTACATTGCAACAGAGAGTTGTTTGTGCAAAGTGTAAAAAAAAGTGGAATTTGCAAAAAGTGTCGAAAAAGGATTAGGTTTTGATTTACAAATTATCTGCGGTTGTGAGGAGAGTGAACCAATCCCTTCATCTCCAAAAATCAAAAGTGGTTGTGAAATAAACAGAAGAATTGTTTATGCAATGCGCTTGTTAGGAGTTGGATTTTATGGCTTAATAAATTTTTGTGGACTGATGGACATCTCAGCAACTGCATTGAGTATACATGGCTATTATAAATGCATGGAGCAAGTTTATATTGCAATGAAAGCTGTCAGTGAAGTAGTTTTTAAAAAAGCGGCTAAAGAAGAACAAGAAAAGAATAAAGAGAAAGGATTTCCCGAAGATAGGCTTACTGTTTCGGGCCATTTTGAAAAAAAAAAATTTTTTTTAGAGTAATTTCATGTATGAAGTATAATATGTAAAAAAAATTAATAATTAACATTTTTTGTACTATAAATAAAATGTATTGAAAAAAATCACGTTTTTCAGGGTAACCTGGCCAATAATATTTTTCCACAAATTGTACCTGCAGTCAGATTTTTTAAAAATTAATTAAACAAAATTTCTTAATTCTTAATTTTCGATTAAAACCAAATTTTTAGTTTGAGTTAAAGTTGTAATTTTTAGAAAAAGTCAATTTATTCTATTTTATTACTTATTTTTGTATTTAAATAATTGAATTCTCCTTTAACTTTTTTTATAAGAATTGAATTGAAAAGGAATTTCAGTTACAATTTTAGAAAATATTTCAAAAATTGCAATTTAAATTTTTAGAAATAATAAAATTTCAAAAAGTTTTACACTGAAAGTATTTTGGAATTTTAATTCCTAGTGGACAAATTAATATCAATAAATATTAGAATATTTTTTGAACAAAAATTAATTAAATTTAAATAATTTTACTTATAAATTCTGCAAAATTAGATTTTTAAAAAATTGTAATTAAAATTTTGTTGAAAATGGTTGTATTCCAGAAAATAATTTAAAAACATTGAAAAAATAGGAAATTTTCTCAATAAATTGTTGAATAATTTCATAATCATAAGTTTTAAAAATTCACATATTAAATGCGTAATTAATTATTACTGTTAATATTTCAAGAAATTTTAATGTAATTCTTCGCAAGAATTCAATTATTTTTTATATTTTTTGGTAAAAATTCAATTATTTTCAATACAATTTTAATAAACTTCATTAACTAACTTCAAATATTTAATTATAATTTTTAACAAACACGATTATTTTCAAAAGTTCAAAAAAATTCTTTGAAAAAAATTCCTTGAATGAATTAATTTTTTTTAGAAAATTGTAATAAAACTCTGAGAAGAATTAAATTATTTTCTAAAAATTTTGATAAAATCCAATAATTAAATGTTTAATTTCAATTATTAAGAAACACGATTATTTAAAAAAAACTTTAAAGAAATTGTTCTTAAAATTCAATTACTTTCAAAACTTTTCATTGAATTTATTAAAGAAACTTCATTATTTTCAAAAAATTCAAGGAAATTCTTCAAAAGAATTTAATTAGGATTTTCAAAATTTTTAAAAAAATTCTTGTCAAGAATTCAATTATTTTCATAAATAATAAAATTCTTCTAAGGAATTCAATTATTTTCATTAATAATAAAATTCTTCTAATTAATTCAATTATTTTGAAATTTTTTGTTGAAAATCTTTTCAAGAGAAAATAACAATAAGTTTTTAAATATATTTGTATAACAAAAATTAATGAAATTTGAAAAATTTTATTTAGAAATTCTGAGATAATGAGGTTTTTAAAAAATCGTAATTAAAATTTTTTGAAAACAGTTGAATTTCTGAAAATAATTTTAAAATATTGGAAAGATGGGAAATTTCCTCAAATAAACATAAAATAAATTCTATTTTCTCGCTTTGAAAAATTATTTTCCATAATATTATTGTATTTTTTTGAAGAATTGCAACTAAAAATTTGGAAAATAATTAAATTTTACAAGAAATTTTTCTATTTATTTCAATAATTCAATTATCGTTGAATTCTATTGAAAATTGATTTAAAAAAGAATTTGAGTTAAAATTTTGAAAAATAATTGAATATTAGAAATAATTAAATTTCAAAAGATTTTACTTTGGAATTATTTGGAATTTTAACTGAAATACATAATAATAAGTTTTTAAATATTTTTTAAACAAAAGTTATTGATTTTTTGAATAATTTAATTTAGTTTTTAATTTTTAATTTAATAATTCTTCAAACAAATTAGGTTTTTGAATAATTGTGTACTTACATTTTTTTTTGAAAATAATTGAATTTACAAAAATTTTTTTAAAAATTAAAACAATAAAATTTTTTATAAAATTTAATTGTAATAAATTGTACCTATATTTGAAAGAATTTAATTTGTTGTCTTAAAATTAGTTGAAGTAAAAGTATTATTAAAATTATTATATAAAATAATTATATTATTAAAATTAAATTAATTAAATTTTTAATAAGTTTTGCTAGGTTAATTTTAATATAATAAAAATTGATCATACTCAAAAATATTCTCTACAACTATTATTAAAACTTTTCCAAATAAAAATTTGGAATTTGGAATTTTGAAGAACTGAACTGTTTTATTTTCTATTTTATATAAATAAAACAAAATCTAATGTTTTCATTTTATTTATAAAATATAAAACAGTTCAAGTTTTCAATTCTTCGAAATTCGAATTTCCAAATTTATATTTGGAACATTTTTAAATAGGTCGTTAAAGATTAACTAACTAATGAATTAATGTTTTTTTGGGGGGGGGGGGTGGAATATTATTATTTTTATCGGGGAAAAAAAAAATATTATTTCAAGTTCAATTAGAAATAGTATATTAATAGAAATAATAATATAGAATTAATTTTCTTAATTAAATTTTTGTTTTTAATGAAAAAAATGTTTTTTTTAATTTTGCAGTGCATTGAATGTAATGATGAAAGATCAATACGCAAATTATGTGGTGCAGAAGATGATTGACGTTGCAGAGCCAGCGCAACGTAAAGTTTTAATGCACAAAATTCGACCGCATTTGGGTAGTCTTCGCAAGTACACATATGGAAAGCACATAATTGTGAAACTCGAGAAATTCTTCATGAAAACAGCATCGGCAATGGGAGTATCGACACCAGCGAATGCATCGACAGGCGCCGGCGATCTTGGACCAATTGGACCGCCCGCATCATCAGCAGGTCCAGTTCCAACACCCGCCCAACAAACCGCCCAAGTCCTATAAAAACCAAGAAATGGGGGAAAAGAAAAATGAGAAAAAAAAAGAAACCATCCTTCTTTTTTTTCTTTTTAGAAAAAGTCGTATTTTAAAATAAAAACTTTTTACGACAGTTTTTCTTTTTTACAACAACAAAATATTATGAAAAGAAAGTAAAATTTTTTTTTCAATTTCTGTCATGGAAAGTTGTTGTTTTCCCGCGAAAAATCGACTCGAAATTATTTAACGAGTCATTTTTTGAAAAACTTAGAATTTTTCAAACAAAAAAAAAAAATAAAGTCGCATCTAGACTATTTTCTAGGATAGAGACCATAGTGCTTCATATGCATTTATCGTTGGAAAAAAAAATCACGCGATATATTAGATTTTTGTGACCGAACTTTTAAAAAAATGGCGGTAGAAAAAGAATTCAGAAAAAATAGTGTGGCTTAGGAGCCGAAAAACTGACGTGTTTTTTTTTAGGAATAGCGTTTAGAGCGTTCGACATGGGAGTGAAATCGAGAGCGTCCCCCCGACATTTTTGAAATAATAAAAAAATACTTGACCGACCGCTGACTCTGTCCTGACGTGAGTTCTTTATAAAAATTTCGAAAATAACCGAAAGATCGACGAATAGAGGCCAGAGAGGTTCGTTTTTTACCCCCTCCCCCAACCCCCCTCTTTTTTTATTCTCCTCTTCTACCTCTACTGTTGTTTCTTCTATTTTTTAAAAAAGACTTGTGAATATTGTGTATTATATATAAACTATTAATTAAATAATTCAACTACAATTATTGTAGTTCCGATAAACGACGATTTTCTTTTTCCATTTTTCACGATTGCAAAACAAAAAGAAACAATTTTCATTCGTGTCGGAAAAAGTCGTTTTTTTACCCCTTCCCCCCACCACCCCCCTTCTATTTTTCACAATGTAGATGAAAACACAATTTGTATATTGTATAAAACGGTGTGTAGAAAAAAAAAACGCCGCTCAAATCGACGAATCACAGCGTGTAAAATAGCCTTCGCGAATTTGTACTTTTTGTCCCCGAAACAAAAAAAAAAAACACGAGAATTTTTAAAAACCCCCTTCCCCATGGATTTTCGACGAACAATAATTTTTTTTTCACGACGGGGGCGAAAGAAATGAAAAATTTGTACAATGTATAATAATTTTTTTGTTATTGTAGTTATAGAAAATGTCAAAAAGAAAGAAAACTGTTTTTTTTGTGTGTAAATTTAGAAGAGAGAAAGGGAGTATTTTTTTTCTTTTTTTTTGCTTGTAAAATATTGTAAATATTACCGATTTATTAGAGTCGATCTTATTAATTATCCTTTATTTTTTTTTTTTTGAAAAAAACCGACTTTCGCTTTTTCTTCATACAAAACGAAAGTTTATCATCATTTATTTGTAAAAAATAATAGTTATTCCCGTCTAATAAATTTTTTTTTTTCAAAGATGAATCTAAAATCCAAATGGGGTGAAGGTGGAGAAAAATTCCAATTTTTTTATAAAAGACAGACATTCCAGTCAAATATCTCCGTCTCTCGAGTCGCTTCGTCGATAAAATAAATATTTAAAAATATTCCTTTCTTTTTTCAAACTTTGTAATTTTTAAGAACTAACGATAGTTCCTTTAAAAAAAGCAAAAAATCCATAATTGTGTAAATCGCGCGTCATTTTTTTGTAAAAATGAAAAAAAATAATAGACAGTCAATGTTTTTGTCTGCCTTTCTAAAAAAAAACTTTTCACTCTTTCTCTTAAAAAAAACTTTAAAAAAAATCCAATATTGCCGAAATAAACGGAAGAATTTTTTATATTAAGGCAATATTAGTGTTTAATGCAAAAAATATATATAAAACTATAAATATATATATAGTGTGTCCCCCCTCCCCCTTTCCCCCTCATTCTACGTTTATATTCTTAATCTCGTTATTAATTATGAACATCGTTCGATTTAACTGCCTCTTAACAGGTACTTTTCACTATCGCTCTATTAATCGCTCTAGGCAAATCTATAAATATCTATAAATATATAATATACGTAAAAAAAGAAATATTCAATTGAATATTTTCAATGTCTCAAAGCGGTAGAACAAGAATTTTTTTTTTCCTCGCAATGATCTTTTCTCTTTCTGTGCGCGTATTTCTCGGGGGTGTAATTTAAAATGCAAAACAAAAAAAAAATTCTTCAAGAAAAAAAAATCGATTTTTTGATTATAAATAGTGTAAATTTTTTATATAGCGGTTATCGGCGAATACACCTGCGCACTCTGACTACTACGACGACCTTGTAAAAAAAATAATACAAAAAGAAAAAAATGATTAAAAAAAAACGGACAAAAGAGATGCAGGGTGATAATGTAATTTCGACTTTTTTTTTACTTTATTTTATCGACACACCATTGTGTGTTTTATTTTCTTCTTTCTTTTTGTTTCTAAGATATACTGAATCGATCCGATGTGTTGAACATTCATTCCGGATTCAGTGGACATTTTTTTTTCTCTTGCAAATCGTTTAATTCAGGAGATTATTAGTTTCTCGAACTTTTACTATTTTTATGCTTGTAAGCTCACTTTTTTTTTATTATTTGTTCCACTAGTGGAATTTTTAGTTTCGGCTCGAAATTATGAGAGAGAGAGAGAAAAAGTTCAAAATGGAATGTAAAATTTTTTGAAATAGAAACAAAATTTGATTTTTTCGGATGGAGTAATTGTAAATTTTTCAATTGTAAGATTTCTTTGAAGTTGAAAAAAAATTTCTTCTAAAAAGAAATTCTGAGAAGAAATAAAAGAAAGTGTAAAAAGGAGAGGATTTAATGTACGACGAGTTTTTTTTGAGAAAAATGAATTTTTGAAAATTAAATTTCGCTCCTTTGAAATCGAAAAGAAAGTGTTCCGATTATGGAATATGATCACAAATGTTAAAGAAATTTTTCCTTAGTGGAAATAAAATATGAATTGGATTTTTTTACACTTTCTGGGCAAAAATTAAGTTGTGCAATTTTTGGAAAAAAATCAAGTCCGTAATTTTATTGTATTTTTTTCTTAAACTGTTGTAAATTGAAATTTTATTGTATTTTATAAACAAATTTATTTTATAGAACAAAATTAAAAAACTAAAAACTAAACGAATCTTCGAAAGTTCTAAGCAAATTTTTTTTAATTTGCACAAACAATTTTGGATTGAAATAAATTTTTCTTAAACAGTTTTTAATCTAAAAATAGTTTAAATATTTTATAATAAATCAATAAACTTATTTTACAGAACAAATCTAAAAAAACTAAAAACTAAAAGTATCTTCGAAAGTTCTAAGCAGATTTTTTTAATTTGCCAAACAATTTTTCGATGGAAATAATTTTTTCTTAACCAGTTTTCAATTTGAAAATAGTTTATTATATTTTATAAGAAATATATAAAGACAGAAACCAAAATCTAAACGAATCTTCAAAAATTTGAATAGGATTTTTTTTTAATTTGGATGAAATTTACTATTAATTAATTTTCTATTAAATTTTGAAGGAAAAAAAATAGAAAAAAATGCTTTTTGTCAAACAAGTTTGGATAAAAATAATTTTTTCCTAAAAATTGCATAACTAATTTAAATCTAAGTATAAATTCAATATAAATTAAACTTAACTTTAATTTAAATTTAACATAAATTTAATATAAATTTAAGTTAGATTTAGATGAAATTCAAGTTAAATTGAACTATTTCATAAAAATGAATTAAATCTTTCATAAAATTATTTTTATACTAATTTTTTGCGAGAGAAATTCAATGGTCAAAAAATATTTTTTGGCCCTTTTTGAATGTTTACTTTTTCCAAAACTTCATAAATCATAAAATCCATCCGTAATTTTGTAAAACTGTTGTAAATAGGTTTTTGTATCTATAAAAAATTGTTGAATGAAAAAAAATTGATTTTTTACTATTTTTGAAACAGTTTTTTTGGAAAAAATTCTGTTTTTATGTTGAAAATACTAAAAATGAATTTCCAAACAAAAAAATGGAATAAAAATAGTATTTTTCGTATTTTCAATCTAAAAAGTTTTTTTTACAAAAAAAATGATTCAAAAAATGTAAAAATCAATTTTTTTCGAATTTTGCCAGAATTTTTCACGAAAATTTAAAATTTCCATAGTTTTTGAATTTATTTTCAACTCAATTTTTTCATTCGCCGATTTTTTTAAAGATAAAAAAATATTTTCTATAGAAAAATTACGATTTGATTTTTAAAATAAATTATCAATTTTTTAAAAGAAAAGTAAAATATTCAAAAAGGGAAAACATTTTCTAATTGAATTGCTCTCGCAAAAAAATTACTATATAATAATAAATTTGTCGAAGATTTCAATCATTTTCTTGATTTAGTTAAAAATGTAGTCGAAGAAAATTGAAAAGTAATTAAATTAATTTAGAATTAATCATTCCCAGAATGTTCCGAAAAAAGCAAATTATTATAAAAGAAGAATTTTAAAAATTCTTTCGGTTTTTTCGAATTTTTAAAAATGCAATTTATTTTTTGCTTAATTCCATTTTGAACTTGAAACGAGCACCAAGTGTAATATAGTAACAGTGAAAGTTGAGACAAAGTTTCCTACTTTTCTCAATCAGATGATGTCCCTTGCATAACTACGAAATTATTTCAATGTTAATTTCAAAATAGAAAAGAACTTTTTTTATTTTTAAAAATATTCTTCTTATTCAAAAAAAAAAAATTTCTTTTAGTCAAAAATCCATTTCTTTAGTCAAAAGAAAACGCTTTTTTCTCCAGGGAAAATTGCTTTCTAGACAAAGAAATTTTTTTTTCAAAAACGGGTCTTGTTTTTCTTTTTTTTCCAATTAGACAGTTTCGAGAAATTATAAAATTCACTCTTCGACTATAGTTTTTAAGTTTTTTTCTTCTACTGTCTAATGGAAAATATTTACATTCTCTTCGTGTTTTAATTTAAATTTTTTTCTTTTTTTAATTTAGAATCTAAACAAGACCAATTCGTTGTTTGCAAAACATCATTGTCTCAAAGTTACGTTGCGCGTCCTCCAAAAAAAAAAAAAAAAATCGCGACGTAACGAGAGCAGGAAGGCGATTTAATATAAAATATATATTTATATATTTGTATATATATATAAATATATATAAATATATATTTATAAATATAAAAATATCTGTATATGTATACTTAAACTTTAAATATAAAAAAAACCTTTATCGGTATGATATATGTATATATGTATATATATGTATATATACATATACATACGTATTATATATACATATATGTATAATAAGTAATATTTAAATATTGTAACAATTGTATATGATTTTACTACTACACGCTAATTGTATTATATATATAATGAAAGATCTATGAAACCTCCTCCCACTTGTAGAATGCGAATATACACGAAAAAAAATGTTTTTTTCTCTTTTTTTTATATTTGCACACCCGACTCTCAACACATATTCCCCCCCACCCATTATTAAAAAAAATTCATTCTCGTAAATATCATACCGATTTTTCAAACTGCCATGGCACTTGTGTATAAATGGTCCTTTTAGGTTGAATGGAAGGGTCAAATATAGTAGCGTTTCTTTCTAAAATAGAAAAAAAAAATGAATAAAAAAAAAGATTTTTTAAAAAGAAAAAAATGAAAAAAAATTGAAAGAAACGTCACGGAAATGGTGCGCCCTGATATTAAGACTGATGTACAGTAGCGCGCTATCTCCCGAATAAGTCGCATCTTTTCAAAATATATACATTATAATGAAAAAAAAAGAAAAAAAAACACCACTTAATACATTTATCGATTGTTGTGTTATAATTGGCGTGCATATTACTTACGAGGCACAAGAAATAGTGATGTTTATAAATACATAACTTTTAAGATTGATATTTGTTATATAAATATATATATATAGAGATAATGTATAATTTTGATTCAACTGCCCTGAAGAATGCCTTTTTCTTCGATTATTCGATAATTTTTTGGTTTTTAAAATATTTTAGGTTTAGTTTTACCTTTTTTTTAATCGAGAAAATTCTCTTTGAATTCTTTTATTTCCTAATTTACAAGTATTTCGTCGCTTTGGACTTTTTTGAAAAATGAAAAAATCGACTCAAGTAAATTTAAACGTTTGAAACTTTTTCTTTTTTTTTCTATCGAGAAAATTCTCTTGAAATTGTCTTTGAATTTATTTTTCTCTTAATTTACATTTCGTCGCTTGTTACTTTTTGAAAAAATTGATCCATGTAAATTTAATCGTTTAAAAACTCTTTCTTATGGGAAAGGCTACATTTTCAACAAAACCAAAAAAAAATAATTTAAATATTCGAATTTTTGCGAGAGGAATTCAATGGTCAGAAAATAAAATCGGCTGGAAAATATTTTGTCTCTTTTAGGAAAAAAAATAAAAAAAATTTTTTTTCTGAAAAATTGCAATATTTAAAAAATTTATGCGTCATTTTGTTGAAAATATTTTTTGAATCGACAAAAAAAATTGACAAATGGAAAAATTGATTTTACTATTTTTCAAGAATTTTTTTTAGTCTTTAATTTGAAAATACTAAAAATACTATTATTATTCAATTGTTTTATATAAAAATCCATTTTTTCTAATTACAGATTGTAATTTTTTATAAAAAATTAAAAAATATTAAATATAAAAAGTTATGATCTGAAATTAGTTTAAAAAAATAAAGAAATGGATTTTCAAATTAACGAATTAAAATTTCGGATTTTAATTTGTATGTATAAAAAATAAAGAATATAAAAAAATTATGATCAGAAATTATTTAAAAAAATAAATAAATGAATTTTTAACTAAAAAAATTTAATAGTAATGGTATTTTTTTTAACATTTTCCGTTTTTTTAACAAAAAAATGCTTTAAAAATTGTAAAATAAATTTGTTTGTAAATTCAAAAAATAAATAAATAAATAAAAGTAGTTTTCTTGGAAAAAAATGCTCCAAAAATAGAAAAAATCAATGTTTTTATATGGAAATTTTTTTTTGGTTGATTTAAAAATATATTTTTAACAAAAAAACTGCTTTTAGGTTAAAAATACTGAAAAAATGCCATTGTTATTCAATTTTTTTATTTGAAAATTCATTTTGTTTTTCTAAGTTCAGATTATAATTTTTATACATTAAAATAAAAAATATAAAAAAATTATGATTTGAAATTAGTTAAGAAATAAAGAAATTAATTGTCAAATAAAAAAATTGAATAATAATGATATTTTTTAGCATTTTCAATTTTTTTACAACAAAATGCTGCAAAAATTGTAAAAATCAATTTTTTTTCATGAATTCAAAAACTTATTTTCCATAAAATTTCGCATGCGATTTTCAAAATCTATCACAATTTTTGAGAAAAATATAAATTTTAAAAATGATAAAATATTTTCTAACCGATTTTTATTTTATATGATCATTGAAAATTTATCTCGCAAAAAAAAACCCTAAAAATAATTTTATGAAAATTTCGAAATATTTTCTTGTTATAGTTAAAAATGTCGGTGTAAATGAAAAGAAAAATATTAAACTTGAATTCTCTCTAAACATTTTTTTTAAATCTGCCGAATTTTTCTTGCTTTTATAAACTTGCGATATTGTCAAAAGAATTTTCTTTATTTTTAAAAATAATATTAAAAATAATTAATAAATTGAATAAATATAATAAATATTAAAATTACACAGTTTCTTGAATAAATGAAATAAAAAATTGTAAATTAAATGAAATGAAAAGAGAAGAAAAAAAAATTTTCTGCGACAAATACTTGAACATGGGAGTGAAAAATTAATCAATTGTACGTATATAAGAGAAATATTTGTAACTATAATTTTTATCGCATGTAATTATTTCTTATTTATAATTATTGCAAAAATTTGTACATTCTTTTTATTTGTATAAAAAATAAATAAATAAATAAAATGGCACTCTTTAGGGTTTGTAACATAAAATTATTAAAACAAAAACTTAATAAATAAAAAAGTATATAACAACAAAAAAAAAACCAATTTCTAATGTCACTCCTAAAAGTTGTAAAAAAAAATTTTTAATTTCCTGTACATTTCTCTTAAAACTACTTCAACCAACAGTGTTGATAATAATTGATATTTCAAATTTTTTTTCTATCAATTTATAATTTATTTTCATAAAATGACAATAATATTTCGTCAAATTAAAAGAAAAAGGTAAAATGAAAATTTAACTATTTTTTTCCATCATTAAAAATAATTTCATTAACGCTGTTGGTATAAGTTGTGTTATGTATTTATTTCCAAAAATTTGAACAAATTTTTAAAATTCGTAAATAATTATAATATTTTATTTGGAAAAAAACAAAAGAAATTGAAATATAAATAAAAAAATATGAGTGGGATGGATGAGAAAAAAAAATTGCATAACTTGTATATTAGTGTATAGAATGTAGAAACGACGATAGCTGCAAAAAGAGGATCATTTTCGACAATGTTTTTTACAACAGGCAGAGCGAATAGATACGTCATTTATTATAAGATTTCAAAAAAAGAAAACAGAAAATAAGTAGTTCAAGCGACTTCACATTTTATATATATATATATATATATTTAAATAGCGAGAAGAAATTTTCACATTTGTGTTAGAAACACGTACACTATTTATTTCCTTTTCAAATAAATAAATAAATAAAAAATGTTCAACAAAATTGTATGAAAAATAATCAAAATTTTTTTTTGAGAAGTATGAATTTTTCATCGACATTTTTTTTAAATCTGTCGAATCTTCCATTTTGGTATTTTTTCCTTCTTCTCATTTTTATAAATACAATTTTTATTTTTTGTTACATAAAAAATTTTGAAAAAAAATTTAATTTAATTACAAATTTTAAAAAAATTAAACAAATTTTTAAATTAGAATTTTCATAAATAGTAAATAATAATATTATTAATATAAAATAATTATATTTTTTATAATATTAATAATATTAACAACTTTTTTTTTAAAGACATTACGATGAAAGAAAAAACATTTATGGATTTTAATCCATTTTCAAATATTAACAATAGTTTATAAATTTGTTTGTAAAACATTTGGTTTTTAAGTGTTAAAAAAATATTTAAAATTAGTACTTCTCAAAAAAAAAAATTTCTGGATAATTTCATACAAAAATAAATTTGAAAAAATAACTTCTTTTGTAGAGTCGTTTAGTAGAATTTTCCCTTTAAAAAAAATCAAGCAAACTGAAAATAGAAGTCGCCATTTGAATATTTATTGAATAAAAAAGTTATAAATAATCAATTAACTGAGTACTATATATAAATATATATATATATGTTTCAGTATATTATAAATATTTTCTTTTCGAGCGCCTTGAGATTAAAGAGCTTTCTGTTTGGCGCACTTATCGTCGTAGATGCAGTTATTAATTAATCACATTTATAGAATTATTGTATGCTTTCGTCGCTTTGAGTTTTCGTCTTTGATTTTCTCTTTTGTACGCAATCAAGTACTTTAGGACTTATTTATTGTCGTCTCCACCACATTTTAGTTTAATTTTTCAACTGCCTGCATTGCTTCTATTTTCTTTCTCAAAAAAAAAAACAAGAAAAGAAATTTTCTGATATTTGTACAATAATTTAATTAAATTGCGTTCATATTTTGTCAACTGCATTTAATTTTAAGCAAACTTCTTTTTAGTATTAAAAAAACAATTTTGTAAATTTTCTTCATTCATTTAAATGCAAATAAAAAAACAACTGCATGAAATAATTTTTGTAAATTTAATAAAAAAAAAAATGCAGGGTATGTGATGAAAAAAGTTTATTGAGAGCAATTGCAGGTGGATTGTATTTTTTTTATTTCAGCAGCATTTCATCCATAATAATAGGCGTATATATATAGGTACATATATATGTGTATTTATATGAACTAATAATTTTTTTATGTATATATTTATATATGTACGCTTTTAAATAAATAGAGAAATTTTTACCTCTCTTGTCTACGTTTAAATACACATACAACACATTTAAAAACAAAATGGTAATCAATTAAACGTAATCTAAATGTAACATGTATATGATGGTTGTACAAATGTAACATTTTTTTCCATTATGTATGAAAACAATATGATTATTAAAAAAAATTGAAAAAATGACAAAAAAAATGGTGAAGAATTGGTGACGCAAAAAAGAATGTTTTATTGAATCTAAAGAAGCAAAGTAAAAAAATCTTATGACGTGACGATTGTTGTGTCACACTCGTTTGGTTTATTCACCCAAGAGTGATTTACCAGTAAATTACTACTACTATAAATTATTATAAAATACAATTTCTGTAATATTATGATATAAAACCATACATTGAATGGCATTTAATGAATTTCTTTTTTTATTATAATATAAACCTTTCCTTCTTGTTCCTTTGTCTTTGAATTTGTTTTAGAATTCAAGAAATTAAATTCTAATACATTTTTATAAAATACAATTATTTTAAAGTACTTTTTCAAACTTTTGTCACATTTTTCTTTAGAAAAAGAATTAGAAATAAAAATTTGTCTTGATTTACTTTTGGATTTTCTTTCATGTTATCTCAAAACCCTGGCGTAATGGGATTAAATAGATTTCAGATTCGGTTTCATCGACCCCAAAAACATAAAGCAGCGATAGTAAGACTTAAAAATCAAAATTTTTTCTTGATTTACAAATTTTGGGGTCAAATGTCGAGTTTTTTTGAAGTTATCTCAAAACCCTGACGTAATGGGGTTAAATTGACTTCAAATTCGGTTTCAGTGACCCTAAAAACATAGAATAGTCATGGTCGGACCTAAAGCTTAGATCATAAATTTTCTTTGTGTGCCAGTCTAATTTTTTCAAATTTTGTCCTCCGTATTGGATCCGCCTTTTTTGTTTTTTAAAAACGAACTTCAGATTCGTAATCAGCGACCCCGAATATCCCCAGATACCAAATTGCAGGAAAATTCAATAACTTTTTCAAAATTCGTCCACCATATTGGATCCGCCATTTTAAATTTTTAAAAACGGACTTCATATTCGTAATCAGCGACCTCGAATACCCCTAGATATCAAATTGTAGGGAAATTCAATGATTTTTTTAAAAATTCGTCTGCCATATTGGATCCGCCATTTTGAATTTTTGAAAACGGACTTCAGATTCGTAATTAGCGACCCTAAATTTCCCTAGATATCAAATTGCAGAAAATTCACTAATTTTTTTAAAATTCGTCCGCTGAATACGATTTTCACCTTAGTTTTTCAAAATTCAAAATGGCGGATCTAACATGGCTGACGTATTTTTAAAAAATTTATCAGATTTATTCGAAACTTGTTACCTAGGGGTTTTTGGGGTCGCTGAATACGAATTTCACCTTAACTTTAAAAATCCAAAATGGCGGATCTAATATGGCTAACAAATTATTTAAAAATTTACTAGTTTTTGAATTTTTGAAAACTAAGGTGAAATTTGTATTCAGCGACCCCCAAAACCCCCGAGTATAACGTTTCAGGTAAATCCAATAATTTTTTTAAAAATTGGTCAGCCATATTGGATCCGCCATTTTGAATTTTTGAAAACTAAGGTGAAATTCGTATTTAGCAACCCCAAAAACTTCCGAGTATCAAGATTCAGGCGAATTGGGTGAATTTAAAAAAAAATCGACGCCATATTGGATCCGCCATCTTAAATTATAAATATTTACGAGTTTTTTTTTATTGTTTAACATTATATAATATTTTTTCAGTATTTTAAAGTTGTTTTTTTAATAGAATCTTCTGTTTATTTTTATTTAAATCTTCTTTACAGTCAGTTATTTTGGATGATAAAGATTCCCTCTTCGCATCTTGTGAAGTATATTTCGATACAACGTTTTAAGTTTCCGACGTCGTTAATCTCCAAGACCTTTCCCAATCTGGTTCCGAATTAATTGCTTCGAGATTTTTCGATGAATTCCTTGTCACCCTTATTTTTGTCTATGATGAACGACAGAACTTCTTCCATTCTGTCAGGAACCTCCATGAACACTATTTCCTCTAGAACTCCGTTTAATATAAGTACGTCATCGTCACATCGAACTGTCGAATATGCATCCCTTCTTGAGCACCGATGGTTCGAACAGAGCTTAAACGTGCGACCGGCGCGTAGGTCTCGTGAAAGTCCCTGTCAAACACCTGAGAATAGCCTTGAGTGATAATTCTGGCTTTCTGTTAAAAGTCATTTCTGTATTTTGAATTTGGTTCCTTATTGCGAGAAGTTACTTTTACTTTTAGTTGTTGGTGAGACTGATATTTTTCTATAGTGAGTAAGCGATGTTCTCCTCGAGTCAGTTTAGCTTGAGCACATGTATAGAATAGTCAAAGTTCACACTGTAAACTCTTTTTGCCTTGATTAAATAAATATTAGTTTAATATCTAATATATACTTTCATTATTTTACATTTAATTAGGTTCCAAAAACTTCACTTTCCCCCTCTCCAACTGTCCATCGGATCGTAAGATTCAGAACTGTTTAACGCCTATTTGGATCCAAAATTTAATATAAAAAAACGAATGCACTCTTTACCTTGAGGTCTACGGCATCGGACTTCAAAGTATGGCGCAGAAAATCCCCTTACGAGAACAAAATGTAAATAAGGCCCAAAATCACGCGGGCGATCGTTTTACTATCGTGCTAAAAGTTCCCCCCAAAAAGTCCGTTTCTCCGAATCCAGCCGCATTTCCCCGAATTGCATCAGCCTCTCCGAAATTTCTTGGGTGTCACGTAATTGCCATTTACAGGCGCAACATTTTGCAGGCAATTTTATACCAACAAATAATTTTCCTACATTATCCCTCTTGTTTCAGGTGAACCTGTTCAACGGAAGCAAATTTTACGCTGTTATACAAAAAAACATAAAATTTCTCACAACAAACCTGACATCATTCATATTGTCACACTTAGATACATCTCTCTTTTTCTATATACATTGATATCGTTGATGAAATTTTTTTTACAAGAAAACAATAATATAAAATCATAATTATTACATAATATTTACAATTATTATCATTATTACATTTCTATACTCCTTATTATCATTACAATTATCATATAAAGTTTGCCTATAAAATGAGAGCGATCTAGGCATTTCTAAACAATAAATGAAACATTAAATTCTCTGTACATATTTTCTCAAATTAAACTGATTGTAAATCCCGACAACACGATCACCTTCAATCCCGCACAATTAACTCATAAGAATTATTATCGAATATTCGCGAAATCCTATATGGTCCATAGTACAAATGAAAGAATTTTCTGGTCACTTTTTTAGCGCATCCGATAATTTCGGAACACTGAGCAAAACTAGGTCACCTTCATTCATTTCGATTCTGGACGGATTTTTTTGAGACTTGGCCCTATTTTCGAAATTCTTATTAAGATTTTCTTTAGCGAGCATAGTTCTAAGTTTTTTCGTCATCGCATCCGATTCAGGGAAAGGTATTCATTTTTTTTATTTCATTCGCCGCCTGCACACCATAATGCAACTCATGGGGAGCGAAACCGATGCTACGATTCGTCGTCGCATTGAAAAAAAATTCTATGTCGGAAATATGTTTGACCCATCGCGTATGCTTATCACTGCAAAAAGTGCGAAACATACGTCCTAATTCCCTCATCATGCGCTCTACGGGATTACTCTGCGGATGACGAATCGAGGAATAATTCACCTGTATCCCTGCTTCTCGTAAACTATCCCCTTACTTCGGCGACGTAAAAATGCGATGAAGCTTGCCCATTTCAGGGACGTACGAATTAAGAACTTTCCTTAACATCGTTTGCGTATTTTCTTTCCTTATCGGAAATAGTTTAATATACTTGGAGAATGCGTCATACATAACGTAAATGTATTCCATTCCCGCCACCGAACGAGGAAGCGGGCCATAGAAATCAACGCAAACCAAATCCCCGGGACCCGACGAATATACTCTGCGATAAGCACATTCCATTTGAATATTATTCGGCTTTACTCTCTGACAGAGGTAGCAGAATAATACAAAATTTTTTACGTCGCGATTCATCGTTTTCCAAAAATAGTATCGTTTAATATAAGACAAGGTTTTATAGACTCCGGGATGTCCGAGTTTCGAATGCACACAATCAAGCAACTGAGGTGATAATTCCGCAGGAATCACGATTTGCCATTGATCCCCCACTCTCTCTTAATGGAATAAAATATCACCCTCAACAATATAAAAATTCTTACATGAATTATCCCCAATTTTATTATATAATTCCTGAATCACGGGATCTCTTTTTTGTAAATCAGATAAACTTTTTAAAGACTCTTGCAAATTAACGGTTAACTCAAGGTTATTAACATCACACATGACTATTTTATTTTCTACAGGAAACTTGAGCACGTCAATTGATAAACTATTTGGAACGACAGATTCAAATTTACCTTCCGGGTTTCGACTCAGAAAATCCGCGACTATATCATCTTTTCCCTGTACATGGGAAATATGAAAATCATATTGCTGCAGCGCAAGATTCCATCTCAACATACGCGCATTTAAATGAGGAGCAGTAAACAAAAACGTAAGGGCCTTGTGATCCGTTATCACTTCAAATTTGGTCCCAAGTAGATAGTTACGCATTTTTGAGATATAATATACGATCGCGAGGAGCTCTTTCTAAGTGGTCGTATTCATCTTAGCTGCGTTTAAACATCTTCTGACCAAAGAAATGATTCGATTATCCCTCTTTTTATTTGTTTGATAAAGCACTCCGCTAATACCTGCATCGGACGCATCAGTCTGCAGTTTATATGTCACACCCGGAATATAGTGACTTAATTATACACAGTTTACAAAAGCCCGTTTCATAGCTTCAAACGCAACCTCATGCTTGTATCCCCACTCCTATACACTTTTCTCCTTAAGAATATTTCGGAAGGGATCGATCAAATTCGCGTGACGACCTGTAAACTGACTATAATACATACACACACCGATGAACTGTCGAAGTTTTTTTTCGATTTTTAGGCAATTGAAATTTTGAAATAATGTCCAATTTACTAGAAGGAGGGCGAATCCCTTCTGTCGTCATTTAAAACCCAAAAACTCTACTTTTTTTGAAAAAATTATGACTTCTTTAAACTTAAGGTAAAATTATTTTTTTGTAGAACTTCAAAAATAGAGCAAATTTTATTTACATGATCAACAGCTGTTTCCGACGTCGATATTAAAAGGTCATCTACATATGTTGTCAAACAATTATTAAATTTGTAACGAAGCGAATCGTTACTTATAAAATCTTAGCGACCGAGAGTATTTCGTCTATTTTGCTATAGTGAGAGAGAGTTCCGTCTCTGTTTTCAGTCATCGCTCCGTCGCAGTTTTTCCAAGTTCGCTATAGTGTCGTTTAGAGCCTCGTGTCCGTCTCTCGCAGAGTCCAGCAGAGAATGAATTGCGCATGATTGATTTGACGTTTGCAGTCATGTGACGATTAGCGACCCTTTCCCCTTTTTCTTATAGGTTTTCCCATTGATTGAAAGGAGAAGGGTGTATGGAAATTAAGTACGGAAAGGACTGAGATGGATTCTCCGAATTTGAATGCAGGCTTCCAGGAAGGCGTTGGAACCATTCATCAATTCATTATTCGTTTGCCTTGAATTCGAGTCGGTCGAGTTTTCGTTTTACTCCCTATGAGGAGGATTTGCTTATTAATTAATTTTGTTAATTTTACTTATTTTCCTTATCTTAATTTTAGTAGTGTATAATTTAGTTTAATTGTTAAATAAATTCAAGTATTTTATTGTTAATTTTGGTGTTTAATTGGAGAGAATTCCCAATTTACATTTTCGAAGCTAACGGAAAACCGTTGGAGTAGAGACGCCGCAGGTTGCAAGCAGAGTTCGACAACGAAGGTTTGGAAGTTTGATTAATTCTGGAGATCGATGCATCGTCGATTCCTTCTCAGCAGTTCCCCCCTTTTGAGACTATTATTTAGTAGAATTTATTTGATTTGAGATTTATTAATTTGTTGTATTTAATTGAGATGAAATTAGAAGTTGAAATCGCGAAATATAGAGACCAAGGGTTCGAAAAAATTCTAAGTATCTGGTAAACGATGCAATAGTTTATTTAAATAATTTCGTTTAACTAACTATCAAATTACCCGCTACAAATTGGCGCCCAACGTGGGGCCCACGCTGAGATCTCCAGAAATTTAAAGTGTTGTTTGACGTAGTGTTTTGTGACCAGAGGAAATTTGTTAAGTGTAATTTTTGGTAATAAAATTTGTATTGTCCAAATTGTTGAGACCCCAAGATAAGAAAATTAGTGACCAGAAGTGTGACCAAAAACAAGGAAAAAATTCTTGTGACCAAACTAGTGACCAAATTTGTGACCACTCTTAAGCCTTCGCGGAAAATAAATTTGAATTATTTTTGCCCCAACGACCTGAAAAATTTCTCATTGCATCTGAAGGTGCATTTGTGTTGAGAAATTTCCTTTTTTTTTGCGAAATTGAAAAACGAAAGGTGCGTCGGCTAGAAATTTGCCGGCTAACGGTCTTTGCATTTTTCGCTTGGGGACGCGATAGTTTTGGCGGGTGGCGAATTTGGCGGGAGCACGGAGTAAGGGGAGGACGCTGGTAGCGAGCAACGTGCTGACACTCGATGGCACGCATTGTGTAAATAATCACAAGCCGGCGTGTCATTGACATTCTCTAAATCGTTATTTTTCTCTTAGGAAGGTTTATCTCCGAATTAAAATTTTTCTGAGCGATTTTTCGAGATATTGAGTGTCTATTTATTGCCCTTGGAATAAATTTTGGAAAAACGTAGAGAGCTTTAATAACAAGTTCAAATCGAAGTTACCGGCTCGAATAGATTAGCGAATAATTGTGGGATTTAGAGATTAAAGAAAATAATTTTTTTTGTGCGTATTGAGAGATAAAGTGAATGTTGAGCGAATTTTTAGATTTATCGAAAAGGATTAGAGACCTTTCAGATTGCGCCATGGAGTTTTATCGGAAACGCATGTATGACCTTTTGAATCACGAATCGGTTCTGCCCATTTGGAGACAAATTGAGTCTATGACTCAAGATGAAATAGTGGCGGAATTGGAACTACAAAACGTCAGTACCCTGGGTTCGTTGCAAGTGATTAGGGAACGCCTTTTTCGTTTGCGTGGGAGAATGTTATTCGGGGAAATAGTTTCAATTCCGTGGAATCCGGCATTTGATGCAGGTGATTCACAGGAGACATTTATGATCAAGGCTTTCGGTGAGATAATTACGTTAGAGACTGACGAACCGATCAATCTCGAGGTTAGTTTGGATGAGAATCGCGACAATACTGCAATAAATACGACGGTGATAGAAATGCCCATTAGTGACCAATTGCAGTCCAGTATGGAGATGGGAAATCTTGTTCCCGAGGGGTTGGGCGGAGCGGCGTTAGTCACCGTTTCTGTGCCAACCACCACCATACCGGTCACCACCATGGCCAGTAGCAGCTATGCGACCAGTACGACAAGTGCGACGTGGTCGTTACACACCGGTTCAAACACCCAGTGACTGTCAGATTCTTCGGCCACCGGGAAACCAATCTTGCGACCAACCTTGCGATCTATCCTTACGACCGAATTTGAGTCCTGGGAAAGTCCGGGCACAATTGGACTCGACCAATAAGCCCAATCTGACTCCAACGGTAGTGTCTAGTGGAGCGATTTCCAAGTTAATTAACAGGCAAAGTCTGGGACAAACTAATGTTCAAAGCATGCCAGGCCAGCGCCGAGTTAGTTTCGCCAGTACCCTTGGCGAAAGAAAAACACAAACCCCACGGTCAAGTTATAGTGACCAACAACCCCAACCTGCGGGGCGCCCTGTTCAAAGCCAGTTTTCGAGCAAATTTGCCCAAAGTATGGTTGGTGGGGCGCAGCCATGGCCCTGTCCAGATCCGTCTAATAAGTTGTATTCCAATATCAATGCGGGCGAACAGATGGAGTTTAGTACTCACGAATCGTGTTCCAGCATTGAAAGCGAGACAAATTCGGCCCTTTATAGCCCCCTGTTAGGTAGTAGTTCAAGACTAGGATTTCGACTAGTCAAATTATTCAAAGATTGGGATATTCGTTTTTCGGCCGCGGACAAGAAAGACCCGGAGGAATTCTTAGACCGCATAAATGATTGTAAACAATCAAACTCAATTAGTGACCGAGACCTATTGCAGGTACTCCCTAGTGTTTTGCGACGATCGGCGAGTCACTGGTTCCGTATCGTCAAGCCGGAAATTACTACCTGGGGGCAGTTTAAAAAATTATTCAAACGTGAATTTTTAGAGACCGTGGACGACGAAGATGTTTATGACGAGTTAAAGGCCCGCACCCAGGCCAAAGGTGAGAAAATTACGGAATATTTGTTGAGCTTAAGGTCAATTGCTCAACATTTCCGTAAACCCATGACGGATTATGAAATGTTGCGAGTCGCGTATCGTGGTTTAATACCCGAGAATAGGCGTTACGTGTCGTCTTTCAGTGTTAATAGTGTCGAGGATTTAGAGAAAATTCTCCGTAATTTTGAGAAAATTAAAGAGATCGATAGGCGTTACGTTCCACCCCCACCTAGAGACAAAATGATTTTCCCCATGGCAGCCCCCAGGCCTCCCCCCAGATCGTCAAAATTGGACGCGTTGTTAGAGAGTTTGGCGTCAGAGACCGGGGATGAGACTATAGAGGAGAATCTCAAAGTAGCGAATAAGAGGAAAAAGTGTAAGAAGCCTACGAAAAAGAAGGCGATTCAGGAGAGCGAATTATGTGCTATCGCGGCGCCAACCGGGTTCCCACAGTCGCGCTATATGGAGCCGAGACAAATTCCAGTTCGCGCCCCCCAACCGGGACCCTCGCGCCCCCCCCGCCGTGATGAATTCCATACCAGAGGTGACCCAACCGACCCCACCTCCAGGAATTAGAGTCAATAATAATAATATGCCCAATACGCGTCAATCTAGTGACCAGCGTACGTTTGTAGGAACTTGCAATAATTGCAAGGCCGAAGGGCATAAAGCTGTTGCATGCCCGTCTCGAGTATGTTTTCATTGCCATGGTATAGGACATTATGCACAGCAATGTCCATCAAAAGTAAATAAAATTCCTATTTCGTGTCAGGTCTGTGGCACCAGTGGTGCGGTGTTTGAGAATTGTGTTAATTGTAGCGCTATACGTGCCATGTTGGGAAACGTGCAAGGGGGGGAAATACGCAACCTTCCCCCCCAGTTCCCAAACCCCAAGCAGTAGCCTCGCACGAGCACGAAATATTCTTTCGCGTTCAACGCATGGTTTATTCGTCACAGGAAGATTGCCCCTGTACCCCTACTCAGAGACCAGGGGGGGGAGGTTGGGTGTTCTCCTGTGGTACCGCACAGTCTAGCGACCGCCGAAAGGCACACCGAACGGGTTGAGAGAACGAGGAGGGCGCGACGAAACTCTTCACAATTCGACCCGTTCTTCTAGCGACAATCGTGATTCCAGCACGCAAATTCATACTGCAAGTGCAGTTGCAACGGATGTTGAATTTAGGGAAGGGGGAAATGCACAAAGTGCATATGGTCCAGGAATTGAGGGCGAAATTATTGATGCTTCGTGTGAGGAAAATAGATATTTTCTTAAGCTTTTTATAGCTGACCGCCCTTATTTAGCCCTTTTTGACCCCGGAGCGACCATTTCTGCAGTAGGACCCCATTTAGCGAGATTATTTAGAGACAAATTAGAGACTATGGATTCCGTGATTTCTAGTGCCATCGGGGGTGAAACTAGGGTTTTGGGTAAATTGAGATTGTGGTTCACGATAGATGGCGTTTCGCAATCTTTTGAGTTAAGAGCCATAAACTCATTGAGACAAGATTTGATCCTCGGTATGGATTTTTGTAGGGATATGGACATGGATGTTCAACTGGGGAGGGGGTTATGGCGCATTAACGGCCAGGCTTGGCACGAGTTTGCCAATGGACCGGGTGAATTATGCGAAGGACAAGTTTCTGCTGAATGTGCTGGTATATGCGAATTATCCACAGCGTAAAGACAGGAAATACAACAACTTGTCGATGAATTAGTGTTGCCCTAGCGCCAAGAATATGGCGTTACCACCCTTACCGAGCATAATATTGTAGTGATCGATTCCACCCCCATTAAGCACCGACCCCGTAGAATGTCCCCCATGATGTTGCAGTGGTTGATAGAGGAAATCAAGAAACTTTTAGAGCAGGGTATTATCGAGAGAGCTTCAAGCGAATGGAGCACGGCACCGGTTATTGTTAAAAAAGGGGATGGGTCCCTTATATTGTGTTTTGATTTTAGAGACCTAAATGGCGTGACCGTAAAGAATGCATACCCCATACCCAGCATTGATGGTATTTTGGACAAATTAAGGAAGGCCAGGTATATCTCGAAAATTGACCTAAAGATGGCGTACCATCAGGTACCCATGGGCGAGTCGAGTAAACATTTTCCGGCGTTTTCCGTCCCCGGGTTGGGTTTATTTCAATTTAAACGCATGCCTTTCGGTCTCACAAATGCCCCTATGACCTTTCAACGATTAATAGACGCCCTCTTCGGTCCAGAATTTGAACCAGTTGTGTTTGGTTATCTGGACGACATCATAATTGTGAATGATGATTACGAAGAGCACGTGCAGTGGCTCAGGACAGTTTTGCTTAGGTTGGCCCTAGCGGGTTTAGTAGTTAACCCTACCAAATGTGAATTTGTTTGTTCGAGAGTAACATACCTTGGATATGTACTTGATAGTGACGGTTTGCGACCCGACCCCGACAAGATTGCCCCCGTACTAGATTACCCCGCGCCCCAGAATATCAAACAATTGAGGAGATTTTTAGGGATGGTGGGTTGGTATACGAGGTTTATAGCCGGCGATAGTGAGCTGAAAATTCCCTTATTGCGACTCTTACATAAAGGAAGAACTTGGGAGTGGAGGGAAGAGCAGCAAAATTCTTTTTGTGAGTTAAAAAAGAAATTGAGTTCCGCCCCAGTTTTAGCCCGACCTGACTTTTCGAGACCTTTCACTATACAATGTGATGCTAGCGACTATGCCTAGGGGCAGTTCTTACCCAAGAATCTGAGGATGGCGAACACCCCATAGTCTATATTAGTAAAGCCCTGACACCCGCGGAGAGAAATTATAGTGTCACCGAAAAGGAGTGTTTAGCGTTATTATGGGCAATTAAAAAGTTCCGTCCTTAGGTTGAGGGTTATAAAATTTACAGTTATTACGGACCACAGCGCGTTAAGGTGGTTAAGAAACCTTAAACAACCGTCTGGACGTTTAGCACGGTGGGCACTCGAATTACAACAGTGGATTTGATATTGTGCATAGGCGCGGTATTCATCATATGGTGCCGGATGCACTTTCGAGAATGTTTGAGAGGGAGGGTGATGTTGCTTCATTCGAGACCATTAGTGACCCGTGGTATATTAAGAGACGAGAATTAATAGAGAAATTTCCCCAGCGTTTTTTGGGTTGGCAATTAATTGAGGGTCGTTTGTATAGACAGCGAGAGGACCCTTTATTGAGCCTGTTTAGCGACCCCGGCGATAGTTGGAAACTTGTCATTCCTGTTGAGCACCGCGAGAGAATAATGAAAGACGCGCATGATGGGTTGTCAGTGGGACATTTGGGCGTAGACAAAACTTATCACCGCGTAGCGACAGAATACTATTGGCCCGGTATGTGGTTTGACATACAGCAGTATGTCAAGGCGTGTGAGGAGTGTCAACAATTTAATTTAAGGCGTCTCACGAAGGGCCAATGGGACTAATGGGGCAGAGAATCGTTGAAACTCCCTGGACGGTGGTAGCGGTAGACTGTATGGAGTTTCCCCCCAGTAAAAGTCAATGTTCCCACTTAGTAGTGTTTCAGGACCTATTTACTAGATGGATTGAGGTTAAACCGTTGCGTTCGGCGGATGGGAAATCGATTTCTAGAGCAATTGAGGAATTAATTGTTTTCCGTTGGGGAACGCCGCGTTTCTTATTTACGGACAATGGGAAAGAATTTGATAATAGAGTCCTGAAGTCCACATTAGAGGAGTATGGCGTGCAACATTTGACTACCCCCCCCTATCACCCCCAAGCAAATCCCGTTGAGCGCAGTAATAGAACCCTGAAGACCATAATAGCGACCTTTGTCGGCCAAGACCACCGAGATTGGGACAAACATGTTCACGAGTTTCGTAATGCCGTGAACACTGCTGTCCAGGCCACAACCAAGGTATCCCCAGCTTTTCTGAATTTTGGTCGACAACCCCTACCGGTTAAAAGTTTGAGACGCGAACTAGAAGTTGTGACCACCGTAGACCGTATAACCCCTGAAATTTGGATAGAACGGATGAAGCGTTTGGACGAGTTGCGAGATTCGGTAGCACATTTCATTGATAGAGAGAGAGAAACAAACAACTTATTACATTCGTAATAAAAGATTAGCGACCTTTAGAGTGGGTGATATGGTATGGTGGAGGTCCCATAAGCTTTCGAACGCAGCTAAAAAATTTTCCGCTAAATTAGCCCCAAAATTCGAGGGACCTTTCGAGATTGTCCGCCAGTTGTCCGACAATATCTACGAGCTTAGGACGGAAAATAACCGTCGTATCACCAAGGTGCATGTGTCTGATCTAAAACGTTTTGTACCTCCTCGTGGTCAAGATTGAGTTGTGTGTTTCAAATTTAATTGTAGTGATTATTTTCAGTTTGATGCCCAAGGTTAAACAGGACGATGGTTCTCCTTCTTCAAAGCCGAGAATCAGGAGTGTGTGTGTGGTGAAGGAACCGTTCAAAATGAATCGCAATGGCGTTGGACGCGGTCGTCGCCTTCGTGAGCAGCTGGAGACGCTGCGAGCCATTGGTGCCACCCCGCCCCCCGCTCGGGAGCCGATGAATGCGGAACAATTCGATGAGTTGTTCGATCAGGTACTTCGTAGCGGGAGTACGGTCGAGAGAAGCCGAAGTCCCTTTCAGCCAGTGTAGGAGGTGGTAGAGGCGTTGGAGTAAGTCATTGAGTCGGTGCCGAGTCAATCCCCGGAGTCGTTACCTCCACTAGCGCAGTCTCAGTGGGAGAATTGGTCTGGCCGACCGGCGCCGGATGGAAGCGAGGATCCTCAAGTTCCCCTCGAGAATCCAGCGGAGTTCGAGAGTTGGTTGGCGGTGGTGGAGTTGCAGACGCTGGTGGGCAGCGAAGCGGCCGAGGCTCGGCTAGTAGTTGTCCCTATTAGCCCGGTGGTTGAGAGACGACGTCGACAGGCAGACTGGGACTATGTGAGCAGCCAGAGCATGAACGAATTAACCCCAGTGGTTAATAGAAATGTGGATTTGCCCCGGAATGCTCCCCCGCCGGATCGTAGCCCGTTGCAGACCGACAATGGTCCAGCGTTGTCGTGGATGTCCTCACCGAGCCGAAGTAGCGACCATTTCCCCTCCAGCAGCAGTTTTTCCACCCCTTCGGGTTCATCAAGTTCCCCTAGCGCCCCTCCTTCATTGATGTCTTTGCGACCCTTCCCGGTGACTCCGGAGCCCTCTTTGCCGGTGTTGCTCACGGGTCGTTTGTTCTCGGATTTGGAACCAATCCCTACCGATTCTTCATTGGATCCTCCCCCTGGTGTATGCCATAACTGCTGGCAGCGAGGGCATCGTCTTAGCGATTGTCAACAGTCGTTACGTATGTTTTGTAACAATTGCGGAAGGCGTGGAGTGAGAATGACGAGTTGTCCTCGTTGCCGAGAGGCGTACCGGAGACAACAAGCCACTAGTGACCGCCGTATAACACCCCCCCTGCCTCGCGACCGCCAGGCGACACCCTCTCTTTGTAGTGACCGTCATGTGCCACCCCCCCGGCCTGGCGACTTTTCGCGTGACACACCACGAGTCCGTCCGCAACCTGTTGGTGGTGTTTTACCCTCATCGCGGGATAGAGACCCCCAACCGAGTACCAGTCGTGGTGCTGTGGAGTCTGGCTCTTTGATAGAGCAAATTATGAGCCTTGAGAGGTTCGTCCGAGATCTGCCGCCTGAAATGGCTCGAGAAATAAAAATGCAGTTCTGGCAGAGCCAGAAACGCTAAGTTTTATTTTGTACTAAGTGTACTAGTGACAATAATAAATTTATTTTTAATTTGAGTTCTTTTTCTTTTTTCTTCTTTTGTTGTAACCCTTTAATTTATCGGCAATTTTACTACAAGAGTAATATTGGCCTAGGGAAGGGGTTTGTAACGAAGCGAATCGTTACTTATAACATCTTAGCGACCGAGAGTATTTCGTCTATTTTGCTATAGTGAGAGAGAGTTCCGTCTCTGTTTTCAGTCATCGCTCCGTCGCAGTTTTTCCAAGTTCGCTATAGTGTCGTTTAGAGCCTCGTGTCCGTCTCTCGCAGAGTCCAGCAGAGAATGAATTGCGCATGATTGATTTGACGTTTGCAGTCATGTGACGATTAGCGACCCTTTCCCCTTTTTCTTATAGGTTTTCCCATTGATTGAAAGGAGAAGGGTGTATGGAAATTAAGTACGGAAAGGACTGAGATGGATTCTCCGAATTTGAATGCAGGCTTCCAGGAAGGCGTTGGAACCATTCATCAATTCATTATTCGTTTGCCTTGAATTCGAGTCGGTCGAGTTTTCGTTTTACTCCCTATGAGGAGGATTTGCTTATTAATTAATTTTGTTAATTTTACTTATTTTCCTTATCTTAATTTTAGTAGTGTATAATTTAGTTTAATTGTTAAATAAATTCAAGTATTTTATTGTTAATTTTGGTGTTTAATTGGAGAGAATTCCCAATTTACATTTTCGAAGCTAACGAAAAACCGTTGGAGTAGAGACGCCGCAGGTTGCAAGCAGAGTTCGACAACGAAGGTTTGGAAGTTTGATTAATTCTGGAGATCGATGCATCGTCGATTCCTTCTCAGCAGTTCCCCCCTTTTGAGACTATTATTTAGTAGAATTTATTTGATTTGAGATTTATTAATTTGTTGTATTTAATTGAGATGAAATTAGAAGTTGAAATCGCGAAATATATATATATATATATATATATACAGTACCGTCCGAAATTGTCAGTCCACCCATTTTTAAAGGAATGAAAAAAATTTGTTAACATAAAATTCATGAAAACTAAATTTTTTTTTGGTTTATATTTTAAAAGACGATCAAATTTTGAAGAGAATAAGACCTTACAGAAGTCATTTGGCCAAAATTTGTAGAAGATATTTTTAAAAATCGTCATTTTCAATGTTTCACAAAAATTTGAATAACTTCTAAAATAATGAACGCTTTTTAATAATCTTAGGCTTATTTTAAAGGTCATTTTCTACGGAATAAGAATTACTTATGGACATTAACCTGTAATTTTTTACTTGGAATAAGCATGCCGTCAAAGTTGGACAAAAAAATTCAAAAAATTTGAAACAATATTATTAAAAGAAAAATAATTTTTGAAATTCAAACATATTTTTTTATTAAATTTTCTTGAAGAATCTACACCATATCATGTTTTATATATGTTCTAGAATAGTTTTCAGTACAAAAAATTTATTTCAAATTTTTCCAATTTTTTTGTCCAACTTTGACGTCATGCTTATTCCAAGAAAAAAATTACAGGTTAATGCCTATAAGTAATTCTTATTCTGTAGAAAATGACCTTTAAAATAAGCCTAAGATTATTAAAAAGCGTTCATTATTTTAAAAGTTATTCAAATTTTTGTAAAACATTGAAAATGACGATTTTTTAAGAATATCTTGAAAAAATATTTGCCAAATGACTTCTGTGAGGTCTTATTCTTTTCAAAATTTTATCGTCTTTCAAAATATAAACCAAAAAAATTTAAGTTTTCATAAATTTTATGTTAAAAAATTTTTTTCATTCCTTCAAAAATGGGTGGACTGACAATTTTGGCCGGTACTGTATATATATATATACGCCAGTTCTACGTTGTGATATATTAAATAACGTCCTACGTTTTCTTTATTACATTAACTAATATGTTCTTATAATATTGTTCATTTATATATATATATTTACCAATTTACACATATTCGTTTTCGGTAATTTCATATAGCGTCTGATACTCTATTATATAATTCCATTTTATATCATATTACTCAACTACACCATAACATTATCTTCGTAATTATAAGATTAACGTTAAATTAGTTATTAAGATTATTAATGTAATGTTTTTTTAGTAAATTTTATTCTTGTAATGCGTCCTAGGAACTTTTGGTTCCCCTTCTGCCTTAACAGTTGCAAAAAAAATCTACCCCTTCCACTCACGAGAATCTCCCTTCACCATCCTTATTCCTTTCCTACTCCACTCATTCGTCGTTTACACACGAGTGAGGGTACCTTGTTACTCCACACACCCATCTTCTTTTACTCTCGTCTATATTGCACGTTCTTTTGTTTCTTTTTATCCTTTTGCATGTAATTTTTCGCTCTCGTCGTTTATACACGCGACTCTTTCTCTCTCTCACTCACTCGTCGTTTACACACGAGTCTCTCTTTTTAGCTTTCTCTCTCACGCACTCGTCGTTTACACACGAGTCTCTCTTTTTCGTCCTCTCTCTCACTCACTCGTCGTTTACACACGAGTCTCTCTTTTTCGCTTTCTCTCTTGCGCACTCGTCGTTTACACACGAGTCGCTCTTTTTCGCTTTCTCTCTCATGCACTCGTCGTTTACACACGAGTCTCTCTCTTTTTAGCTTTCTCTCTCACGCACTCGTCGTTTACACACGAGTCTCTCTCTTTTTAGCTTTCTCTCACACACACTCATCGTTCACACAAGAGTCTCTCTTTTTCGCTTTCTGTCTCACGCACTCGTCGTTTACACACGAGTCCCTCTTTTTCACTTTCTCTCACAGGCACTCGTCGTTTACACACGAGCCTCTCTCTTTCGTTCTCTCTCTCACTCACTCGTCGTTTACACACGAGTCTCTCTCTTTCCCTTTCTCTCTCACTCACTCGTTGTTTACACATGGGTCTCTCTCTTTTGCTTTCTCGTCGTTTATACACGAGACTTTCTTTCTCTGGCATGTTATTTTTCTTTTAGCTCGTTGTTTACACACGAGTTATTCTTTCTCATTGCATGTAAATATTCCACTCGTTGTTTACACACGAGCCCCTTTTTGCTTTTAATTTCTTCTCGTTGTTTATACACGACATAATTCATTTCTTTTGACCTTTTATCTCTCAATGTAGACATACTTTTGACACCCTGTACCCAAAGTAATAATATCGTTGGCCCAGGTTCGCCTATCGCGAAATCACCTACACCAACCTATGACGATGTGGACGCCAGACCCTCTCATTGCCGACAACAAACATAAAAGTTTGTTATCCCGATTCAAATTATTGACGTCCTATTCAATAAGTAGTGCAAATAATCAGAATTAATCTGCCTTCGCCTTTTAAGAGTGCGGATTCACGAGAGCTTTCGACCGATTTAAAACAAGCGAATAGGTTTTTGTTTTCTGGGTGAAATCGGTCGTGTGACCATTAGTGTTTGTTGAGTTAGAGTTAATTTTAGTTTTTGAGTTTTATTAATTAGTTATTAAGTCTGGAAATTAGTTTTAGTAAAATATTATTATTCGTAGTTTTAATTGTTTTTATTGAGTTCTTAATAAATAAGTTAAGTTTCAAAGAATATTTATTTTTTAATTTGTTGTGCACCTTGCTGCTGGCGGTTCCTCAACGCAACGTCGTCGACGAAAATTGGGCAATAAGTAGTAAGTTATAAATTGTTCAACAAAAAGGATTGAAAATTGAAGGTTGCCGCACCTCGAGATTTTATCACAGTGGTTCCCCTCCATGAGTATTTTGTTTGAGAGAGATTGTGGTAAAGAGTAGTCTAAAAATTGAGGAAAACGGTGCAGATTTTATTATTAGAAGTCTTAAATAATATAATTAATTTTCCCCATTACAAATTGGTGCCCAACATGGGGCCCATGCTGATATCTTCAATTTTCAATCAGTAATTTTGTGTTGTTCAGCGAGTAGAGGTTTTTGGCGGTTGAGTGTTTAAACCAGCGTCTTGCGAAGGACAAACGAGAGCCGTGCAAAAACGACCGTTGCGTTTGGTTTCCTTCGTAGAGAGAGTGAGGAGTATTGAAGTTTTCTTTGTGTGTTGTCATTGTGTTGCCTTTTTCTTTGTGTGAAACATTAAATTTTTTTGTCATTTCAAATTATCAGATACGATCACCGCACAGTGGTTTAAAACTGGAATTTACTGTTCATAATCGACTACAGATCACATCATTCTTAACCGATTTTCAATTTTTTTTAAATTACTTATAACAAAGTTCTTAAGAGAACTGTGATTTTCGATTTTTGTTGTTGTTTAATTGTTAAATAAACAAATATACAATGTAAATTGCACATTTTAACAAAATATCATTTTGTTTCTGCAGAAAAAGCTGAAATTAACTAGATATCTCTCAGAAATGTTACAACTGCACTCATAAAAAAATAATAATGCAAAAACATTATACAATACATTATACAATAAATATTAAATACCTAATAAACAATTGTTTTAAACAAATTATCGTAGAAGCTACTGTATCAGGATATTAGGCTTGAAACTTGTTACTCGGGGGTTTTTGGGGTCTCTGATTACGAATCTGATGTCCAAATTTCAAAATGGCGGATCCAATATGGCGGACAAATTTTTAAAAATTGTCAGCATCTGCCTGATATTTGTTACTCGGGGCTTTTTGGGGTCTCTGATTACGAATCTGATGTCCAAATTTCAAAATGGCGGATTCAATATGGCGGACGATTTTTTAAAAATTGTCGGCATCTGCTTGAAATTTGTTACTCGGGGGTTTTTGGGGTCTCTGACTTATAAGTACTAACAGCATCTGATTTTGCTTAACATCCTTAATTGCGGCGCTATGTGCTTTATAGTCTAACCCTTATCAACGATAATTTATTACTTAAGCTTCATCATTTGCTTTAGTGGCCCTAAAAAGGGCCGATTGAATATTTTTGTTTATAGTCATTATTATGAAACAAGATTTTTACTTACCTGGTAAGTATTTTCCGTTCATTATTGAATAAGTTCGTCACGTAAGCTTCATCGTTTGCATGTATGGCCCTAAAAAGGGCCGATTGCATATATGTATTAAAATACTTTTTTTCGGGTCCTTTAGACCCGAAAGAGAAACGATTGAATCTGATTTGGAATCAGAAATTTTGCAGTTGATCGATCAGTACGAAGATCAAATCAATTAATTGATAATTGTAAGTAGTTGAATGGTAATCTTACATAAAAGTATTTTAATACATATATACAATCGTTCCTTTTTAGGGCCACTAAAGCAAATGATGAAGCTTAAGTAATAAATTATCGTTGATAAGGGTTAGGCTATAAAGCACATAGCTCCGCAATTAAGAATGTTAAGTGATATCAGATGCTGTTAGTACTTATAAGTCAGAGACCGCAAAAACCCCTGAGTAACAAATTTTAGGCTGATGCTGACAATTTTTAAAAATTCGTCCGCCATATTGGATCCGCCATTTTGAATTTTGAAATTTGGACATCAGATTCGTAATCAGAGAACCCAAAAACCCCCGAGTAACAAGTTTCAAGCCTAATATCCTGATACAGTAGCTTCTACGATAATTTGTTTAAAACAATTGTTTATTAGGTATTTAATATTTATTGTATAATGTATTGTATAATGTTTTTGCATTATTATTTTTTTATGAGTGCAGTTGTAACATTTCTGAGTGATATCTAGTTAATTTCAGCTTTTTCTGCAGAAACAAAATATATTTTGTTAAAATGTGCAATTTACATTGTATATTTGTTTATTTAACAATTAAACAACAACAAAAATCGAAAATCACAGTTCTCTTAAGAATTTTGTTTTAAGTAATTTAAAAAAAAATTGAAAATCGGTTAAGAATTGTGATCTGTAGTCGATTATAAACAGTAAATTCCAGTTTTCAACCACTGTGCACCGTGATAATTAAATGACATAAGAGTGAAATTGGAGAAAAAAAGTGCGAATTTCTTCTTGGTGAACTAGTCAACGGTTATTGTTTCAAATAAAAGCGACGCCGCGAACCGCGAAGAGGCGGAAAAACGCAACGCGCGGCTCAAAAGGAGCGTGATCACTGTTGATTATTTAAAATAACTGAAAAATTATGATTAATAAAATAGGGTGTGAAAGCGATATTATAAAATTGGAATTTTTTGTGGTTAATTAAGTGAATTAATTATTAGCGATCACCGCCCATGAATTAAGATTTTTTTTTACTGAAATTACACAAAAACGTCGAATTAAAGAAATTTGCCAGTGAAACCCGTTCAGTTTTTTCTTCGCGTACGCGAATATTAGTGTGCGGGCGTTGGTATTTTCGCGCTTAGCGTTATAGCGTCAGGCGGGAACAGAAGCCAAACGTGTGCGGAGCGTTGGCGGGAATTAAGCGTCACTAGTGATAGAATAGTGAGCGTTGTTACGATCAGCGTGGTCTCTCTCTCAGTGAAAATAAATAATTTATTTATTTGATTATTAATTTAATTTATTTTTACTATTTTATTTAGTTATTGTTTTTTTTGAGAGAGAGACCCGGAGAGTGTGTATGAGATATTTGTGGAAAAGGAGTGAGGATTGTTAATGCTTGAGGAGATATCGTTGATGTCGAAGATTGTGAGATCACTGACGAGTGACGCGATGGAATCTTATAGACGGCAAATAATTTCGCTACTCGAGAATAAGGAGATACGACGAATATGGGAAAATATTTGTGAGATGTCTGAGGACATTGCCGGCGTTTTTAAATTATGGGCGGCAACCTCAACCGGTAAAAAGTTTACGTCGTAAGGTAGAGAGCCGGAAATTGGTCGAACGAATCAACCCGGAAGTTTGGTGTGGTCGACTAAGAAAGTTAGATGCTTTAAGATATTTGGTGGCCCGTTTTATTGACAAGAGTAGGGAAAAACAAGCGGAAAACTATCATCGAAATAATCGGGAAGCAACCTTTAATGTCGGTGATAAGATATTGTGGAAGACACTGTGACGTGGCACAATTTTTTAGAGAAACTTGTAAACAAATTTTGTTTATAAACATTATAAATAAACAAACTTCCTTGCGCCGTTGTCAGTGGCTACAGCAGTTTCTCAGTTCTGGTCAAAATATTTGTTTATCGAATTTATTTATTTATATTGTTGTATTTTCTTTTATAAAAATATTATCGAGCGAATTCAAAATCAAGACGTTTCCCGGCTATCGTCCTGCGGGCAAAAAAGAACAATCATCACACCTGCGCAGATTCTACATTCCCTTCATTCCCAGCTGAAAACTACAACGTCAACCAAATGAAAATTGAATTGACTGGATATACCTGTCACTTTTAAATTCGACCCACACAAAAGTCAACTTACAAATAACCCTTTGAGTAAATTATATTTATTTTCTACATTTACCAAATTTTACTGGAATCTCAAAAATTTGAAGAGTTTGACTATCGAACAGGATGGTCCCTGTCATTTCTCTATATTGCAAAGAGATACCTTTTGCCCAGGCCCGAATTCTCATGTCACTAATCTATATTTTTCCCTTTTTAATTTATGATTGATTTTTGATTTATTACTTTCCCTGTTATCAGTGACAATTAGAGAATTTAGGAGGTTGACGTCGTGGAATTGAAAAGTAAAAATCTCAGAAAGCGAGAAATTGCAACTTAAAATAAACCCCGGTTTCACTATTTTTGACAGTAATTACGCTCCTGTTTTCGGAGGAGTAATACTAGTTTGGGAGCATTGCAACCGGCGGGGTGAACGGAGGGGAGGAATCAAGGCAGCATGCTGACCAAGCAAAACCTAATCGCTCTCTGGATTTGGTAGCCCTTAAAGACAGCCGCTTTTGAAGAGAGTTACAATTTTCTTTGCGAATATAATTTCGAATTTTAATTCTTTCTGATAAAATTATTGTATGTGTGTGCGGATCCTTCGACTTCTCTTCCCTGCGTTGGAAATAAGAGACAAAATGTAAGTCAAGTCACAATTCTCCTTAACTCTTTTATTTTAAAAATGTAATTTTCTTTCTTTTAATTTTTTTTGGGCAATGATAATTGATTTGTCCCTAACTTATTAGTTGAGAAAACCCCTATTTTTATTGATGAGACCCTATTTGTTAAATGGAGTTGTCCCATTTGTAATTTTTTTTATTCTTTAAAGTCCCTGTTACTACTAAAATTAGAATTGTCCCTCTTTTGAGAGTGATTTGTCCCTTTTTCTCTTGCAGAAGACAGAAAACCTTGCTAATTATAAAAACCGACTTGCCCCAATTCATAGTTTAAAAAGGAGAGGAATACCGTTTTTGTACTAATTACCGCCGACTTAACAAACAAACGGAAGATGCGCCACAGTGTTTGCCACGAATTCACGAAACCCTAAAGAATATCGGAATGGCTCGAATCTTTTCAACACTCGATTTCAAAAGTGGTTATTGGCAGATCCGTCTAGCTCTCAACTCTCTGAAGTGCATAGCATTCTCTGTACCTGGTGGAGGGCAATATCAATATAAGGTAATGCCTTCGGACTCAAAAACGCGCCTGGAACGTTTCAGAATCTGATGCGAGAAGTCCTAGCAGAACAATGGAACGTTTTCGCCATGGCCTACCTTGACGACATTATCATCTAGTCTACCACTTGGGAAGACCATCTGCAACACATCTCACTTGTCTTCGAATGACTCTCTATTTACGGTCTGACGGTCTCCCCTGCAAAGTGTATATTTGGACAAACGACACTGCCGTACTTGGTCCACCTCGTCAATTCAGATGGTAACGCAGCACAACAAGGACACCTCGACTCGATACGAGACTTCCCAATTCCAAAAACACGAAGACAGCTTCAGTCATTCATAGGGACATGTAATTGGGTTAAAGAATATATTCCAAATGCATCGGAAATAATGACACCATTGACAAACTTGCTCTCACCAAAGCGACCCTATAAGTGGACCCCAACCCTTCAACAATTCTTTGAAGAAATAAAAGAGGCGTTTTCTAAGCCCATCAAGCTCAGCCGACCCGAACCGGATCTACGCTTCGTTTTGTAAACTGACGCAAGCGCCAAAGGTATGGGGCCGTATTGATATACGCCTCTGGAAGGCGTACGTAAGATCATCGCCTTCGCTAGTGCCAAATTTTCACCGGCCGAGAGTCGGTATCATTGCAACGAACAAGAGTGTCTCGCGATAATGTGGGCCGTCAAAAAGTTCAGACCCTAACCTTGAGGACCGTGCTTTCACTCTACGTACAGACAGCAAGACCTTGCCGTGGTTAAAGGCACAAAAGGACTCGCGTTAAACTCACGAGGTGGTACATGTTACTCAGCGAACTCTCTTTTACTATTGAACGTGTACCTGGCAAAGACAACGAACTGCCAGACATCCTTTCGAGGAACCCGTGCACAGAAGAAACATCTTCAGGCGAACCCGAACTGGAAAGGATGTTTCCGTCTACACGCTGCGCTCACAACAAGAACCAGGAACCCTCCGTTCCGGTCTTGAGCGCCTTGTATACCACCCCGTTAGCCAAAGACTTGGTGCTGGAGCAACAACTCTACCCGATCATTTGCCGTGATATGGATCGCTGGCGACGAATTTCTCTAAACCCAATGAACACACAGGAGGATCAGGATTTTCTTACAAATAATCGTCTGGACGAGCAAGGTTTCTGGCGTAAGGAAAAATCTGACGACAAATGGCGGCTCCACGTGCTCATAACACTGCGTCCCCGTATTCTTTGGGAATTCCGCGATGCTCCACTCTCGGGACACCCTGGATCGGATGAAACAATACGAGACATTTGTCAACGTTTCTTTTGTCCCGGAATGCACCGAGATATACGGCGATATGTGTCTGGTTGCCACTTGTGTATATGCTGCAAACCAGTGCGACAAGACCTAGCGCCTAATATGCGACTTCGCGCCGCAAAACATGCTTGGGAGACGATAGCCGTCGACCTAATGGGACCGTATCCCCGCACCAAGGACGGAAATCGTTTTATCTTGGTTGTGACCGACTTATTTACCCGATGGGTGGAAGCGTTTCCCTTACGCGCTTCAGATGCCCCACGTTTAATGCGGATCTTGGAGCCACAAGTCTTCTCTCGCTATGGCTACCCCAAGCGAATACTTAGTGATAACGGTACTCAATTTACCGGTCACATCTGGGCTGAAGCAGGGCAATGATGGGACTGCCAGTTATGGACCACATCCGTCTACCACCCAAGAGCCGACCCAACGGAGCGCCGCAACCAAGAGATTAAGAAGGGTTTAAAACTCAGATTACACCAAGGCAACCAAAACACCTGGGACCGTAATATTTCAGAAATACTTTTCGGACTCCGTCGTCGACCCTTACTATGGCTGGTGAACAACCACCAACGAACACTACGGCTGGCGGACGACCACCGACTCTTAACAACCAACAATGTTCATAACGAAGGACCAACCGAATATCGCCTTGGATGACGCCAAGGCGGATGTAGGTCTACAGGATGTTCCAGATGAGTTTATCCAACCACCAGAGAACGCCAGGGGGCGTTACCGGCTAGGCAACAGAAGATGCGTTACATATAGGGACAATCGGCCCTATACAAGACAGGAACGACGTGGATAAGATACAACAAACTGGAGAAACAAGATACGATTGACTCGTTGCAAAGGTCTATCCGGGAGAGGGTGGAGTTGTTATACCACGGGCCAGACAGGTTTTCCGCAATTTGGCGCCGAACCGAAAAACTCATTACGTGAATAGCGAACACCTCATTCACGTAATACAGAGCTATTGTGATGGCCTATATTGAGTCACCACTCGACACCTTTAACCCTTAATCTCTTCCAAATTTTTTAATCTTTCACTTAAAACAAAGTTCAGTAAAATCGGTTAAAAAATGAAGGCTCTAGACTATTATAAACAGTAAATTGCAGTTTGGTCCCACTGTGCTACGTCCGGCACACACCGGGAAAGTAACAATATCGCGCAGAATTCAGATACGCTTACAATACAGCTTTCCATGACTCCTTAAAAGTTTCCCCACCCTTCCTAAATTTTGGACATCACCCTAACGCCATTATAATGAATTACGTAATAAACTAAACAATAGTCCTCCTAAAATAGAACAAAGAGATCCGACCCTTTGAAAAGAAAGAATGAAAAAGATCCAGTTAATGAAAGATTGGGTAATTGAAAATAAGGACAAAGCCTATCAAAAGCAATCACGTTATTATAATCAACATCACCGAGCAGTGAATTATTTAGTAGAAGACCTTGTTCTCACTCGCTGTCGCATTCTTTCCTCCAAAATCAAAAACATTACCTCAAAACTACAGTACGGTCGCGCTAATCCGACACCTGGTTAATCCGACACTCCTTGTAATCCGACAACAATTAAGATGACCGTTTTCCCCCACCTAAGATAAGTGGGGGGCGCGACGGAAAACCTCAATATATTAAAATAAGTACACTTGCTAATATTTATCGATTTATATATTAATATTTTATTATATAAAACAATTCAATTGTTATTTACTCATTTTATATAAATATGTAGTGCTCAAATAAACAAATTGAAATAAAGAATGATTATAAAGATTATAACTATGGATATACAAGTCTAAATGTCGGATTACAGAGTATGTGTTGAAAAATTTGTCCGAACTACAGAGGTTTGTTTAAGTACTCGGTAATCCGGACAAATCGCTAATTCGATATTTTCGTGCAAAGCAAATGTCGGATTAACGCGACCGTACTGTATCTCCTAAATACTCTGGACCGTGTAAAATTACAAAAATTCGTTATCAAAATGTTGTTGAGCTAAGTGATCTGTCCCTTAAACACATTGGAAAATTCCACATAAAAGATACCAAGCCATTTTTATGTACTGATTTTAATTCTGATTTGTAGATACGGATCGCTATTGGTCAAACTCGTCCCATCACCATGGAGACTGAAAAAGTCGACTACCTCAAAAACACCATTGTATATTTCACAAATATGGCACACCGTCTAATCGTGGACCTGGAGAAGGAACAAGCAAAGACGAAACAATACCCGAAGTTCCTTAAAGAAGAAGCGGACTGTTTAAAGGAAAAGGAGGAGGAAAATTCAAAATTGCTTCTTAAAGTCCATGAGTTGGAGCGCCTTATCGAGGAATATCAACAACCAACAGAACTCGACAATTCATGGAACCCTACAGATGAGGAGCGGAGTACGACCTAGCCAGGTTGGCGAGATATAAAGCCTTACCAAGCTATTCTGTCCCGCATCTTCAAACTCTACCCTGGTCTCCAGTATGCAATGAAGTTCCTGTTGCAAATAATGAAATTCCTCTTGTCGACATGACCCAAGATACAATCTTAACTCCGCCTTACGCCCCTCCCGTTTCTCCAGATTTGACGCAATTCATCTCCAACGAACACGAGATTAATGACAATCCTGCTAACCTCTCATTTAGCATTATTTCGGAAGAATCGGAAGACGAAATTATAATTGTCGACACCGACACACCTCCTGAAAACAACCGGTCTAGAGTTCCCTCCATTTCTGACTTGTCCACTACCAACTTCTTCATCATTTACGACGACTAATTTCTTGGCGACCTTCCTGATAATTTGCAGAACACATCAGTGACTCCTAGACCCTCGACTCCTATAGAACAGGTTATAGAATCCCTTGATGACATAATCAGAATCGACATCGAAGAAACCTTTGACGACCCAACACCCGTACACAGCCCAGCGCCTTCCTTCGAAATAATTATTGAAGATCCTCCGCACCACCCTATTTCGGAAGTTGTCCCCGAAATTACCACCAATCTCCTTGAAGTTAACGTTGATGAACCTCTTTCTGATCCTCTTTCGGAACTAGAACACACTATCTCTTCCGGAGTTGACTCCGAAGATCCTCTTGCTAGCTCCCACGAATTCGCCCAACCCGAACAGGTCAAAAGTTCCCCAGTGATAACTGTAGATCCACTTACACCTGATTTCAACAACAACAACTTCGAATTCTGTCTAAAAGACTATTTAAAAAGACCTCATCCGATTCGACCTAAAAACTTCGAAAGACCAAAGAAATCCCAGAGGGTTATTCCTCAAGAATCACTTACGAAACCAGAAACTCCACAGTCTAACTCTTTTGAACCATAACCCGAATTCAGACCACCATCGCCATTTCCGCTTCTTCCTCGAACTGAAAATGCAAACCCTGCCTTCTGAAAAATGTAAAAAGACCTCCAACTCCAAGTATGAACTGATCTCAGTAAAAAGAAAATTTCTACGTATTATTATTATGACTAGTATTATAATTGTCGATATTGAAATCCGTCGATAGGTTGTAAATTAAAATTATATTAAATAAATATATATTTTCTTAAATTTCATAAATAACCCGACTTAATTTATTCAACTTAGTTAGATACCCTACTCCTTTTAAGATTTAAATAAACACAAAACAGTATAAAAAATTAATCTTGTTTATAAAATAAAATCCTCTTCAGAGACATTTAATTAGAACTTTAGATTTAAAAATTTGCTATTATCGAAATCAAAAATTGCTCTCAAGAAATCCACATACGCACAAAGACTAATTGGTAAGTTCATTTTAGTATATTACTGATAATTTAATTGATTTGATGTAAGGGCTGAGAAACTCTACAATTACTGTTAAATGAGCCGGGACCGCTTGCCTTCGCAAGAGGCCGTTTTCGGCCCTCTTTTAGAAAAGGAGTGTTGTGACGTGGCACAATTTTTTAATGAAACTTTTAAACAAATTTTGTTTATAAATATTATAAATAAATAAACTTCCTTGCGCCGTTGTCAGTGGATGCAGCAATTTCTCAGTTCTGGTCAAAATATTTGTTTATCGAATTTATTTATTTATATTGTTGTATTTTCTTTCATGAAAATATTATCGAGCGAATTCAAAATCCAAATTTTACTGGAATCTCAAAAATATTAAGAGATTGACTGCTATTGAACAGGATGGTCCCTGTCATTCTCTATATTGCAAAGAGACATCAAAGAGACACCCCGAATTCTCATGTCACTAATCTCTATTTTTCTCCTTTTAATTTATGATTGATTTTTGATTTATTACTTTCCCTATTATCAGTGACAATTAAAGAATTTAGGAGGTTGACGACGAGGAAAATAAGAATTGAAAAGTAAAAACCTCAGGAAGCGAGAAATTGCATCTTAAAATAAACCCCAGTGTCACTATTTTTGACAGTAATTACGCTCCTGTTTTCGGTGGAGTAATACTAGTTTAGGGCCATGGCAACCGGCGGGGTGAACGGAGGGGAGGAATTAAGGCAGCATGCTGACTGAGGAAAACCTAATCGCTCTCTTTGGATTTGGTAGCCCTTAAAGACAGCCGCTTTTGAAGGAAGTTTCAATTTTCTTTGCGAATATAATTTCGAATTTTAATTCTTTTTGATAAAATTATTGTGCGTATGTGCGGAACCTTCGACTTCTCTTCCCTGCGTTGAAAATAAGAGACAAAATGTAAGTCAAGTCACAATTCTCCTTAACCCTTTTATTTAAAAAATGTAATTTTCTTTCTTTTAATTTTTTTTGGGAAATGTAACAAGTGGTTCAGCCAGCCTCGTGGCCAAACGAGAGTGTGTTAGTGAATTAGTAGTCATTTTAGCAATTTTCTTGTTTCCATAATTTCAATTTTATTCAATTTCAATTTTGATTATTATAAAATGTTATCTTATATAATTTCGTTTATTTGAACGTTCAGAATTTTAGTAAATCTTATAACAGTTACAAAATACAAGCAAGAAAATAAAGAGTAATGGGAAGGATAAAAAATTAAAGTAAGTAAGATCTGTATATTTAAGGAAAAAATTTTTAATACCTGTAAAAAGGAGCAAAAGTGTCAAATGAGAATTGACTATACGTTAGAAATATTTAATAATAATTGTTTTAAAATATTTTATCAGAGTATTATTTTATATTATGAGACTAATTAAATTATTATAATAAAACTAAGTATCTGTCTTCTTGTGAATGTGATACTAGTTTATTATTGAATTCGTCCATTTATTATAATGCATAAAATTTTTTTAATTCAAGTTCTTGCGATATTTATATTTATAGTTTTAAAAACTATTATTATTCCTTTTAATTTTTTACATTTACTATATTTTAATTAAGTAACTTACAAAAATCCAAAAAGCAATAAATAAATTATCCGCGATATTTATCTCATCCACGATATTTGACACTCGAAAAAACCCTCAAGTCATTTTAAGACCCGCGAGATTACAAGCATTTGAGTCTTCTATTTAATTATTTTTTTAAATATTGAAACTATTTTCTACAACATTGGCAATTTTTTAAAAAAAAGCTTAAATATTCATTTAAAATAAAAAACAAAATATTCATTTATTATTTTTAAACCACTTGGAAGTATGACTTATTCAAAATTCCTCGATAATACCCACATTTACCCTATTGTTGTTAATTTCGTCCCTATTATTTTCTGTAAATTGTAAATTAAGTTGTCTCATTTACAATTAATTCGCCCCTTTTTTATTAAGAAAATCCTATTTTAAATAAATGGAGTTGTTCCATTTATAATTGCTATTTGATTATTTTTTTTTATTGTTTATACTCCTGCCCTATTGGCCTTACGCACTTCGACAAGAGTCCCCGAGAAATACTTTTTTTGGATTAAGCATAACCATTCTACTTTAGAAAATTTCTATATATTAACCTAATTTTGCGTCTACAGCCGACTTTATTAGGAGTACTCGCATTACGCCTGGACCACCCGTCAATGGGTTTTCTCGCCAGAGAAGAGGGAAACTGTAGAAAACCCTATTTTAATTAAATGGAGTTGTTCCATTTATAATTATTCTACCGTGATAATAATTATTTTTTTTTCTGAGAAACTCCTGTTTTGTAATGGAGTTGTTTCATTTCTAATTAATTGTCCCTTAATTTATTAATTTAGAAAATGATACTTTATGTTTGTTGCGTCTGTCTTATGATTGATTTGTCCCTAACTTATTAGTTGAGAAATCCCCAATTTTTATTGGTAAGACCCTATTTGTTAAATGGAGTTGTCCTATTTGTATTTTTTAAAATCCTTTTAAGTCCCTGTTACTACTAAAATTATAATTGTCCCTCTTTTGAGAGTTATTTGTCCCTTTTGCTCTTGCAGAAGAGAGAAAACCTTGCTACTTTTGAAACCGACTTGCTCCAATTCATAATTATTTCGCTCCGTTTTCCTATTGTTATGTGTAATTTTAAGACGTATTTTACAAAATTATGTTAATAACTTTTTGGTTGACCACATATTTTATTTATTTCATTTTCACCTTGCGAGACAGAAAATTGTAAATGATTGATTGTAAGATTTTCAAAAATTTGATTGTTAATAATAAATTGTTATTAAAAATATAATCTTCTGAATATGATTTCCTCGAACCCTCCCTCCTTCGTATTTGCTAGTCGACCGGCATTGAAATTAATAATTATCTCAAAATTTAATTAAAGAATTTTTAATATCTTTCTTTTGTGTTATTTTTTATAGAATTTAGTTCTATTGCTTTCGTGGCTTTTGTCTTGGATATTTAATATCCCTAATTTTGAAACTGTCCCAAGAAAGCACTGGCGCTCAACATTTCCGTTTGTTTAAAATCCTTCTAAATCGAGATATTATTTATTAATTTCAAACTTTGTTGTCCGAACTTAAAACCTTTGGCATATTGTAAATATTTTCTTTTTTTTGTTTAATTTATTTGTTTATTTTATAACTATTTGTTTTATTTATGAAAACTGGATTTGTTTACAAATATTCTCGTGTTTTGTAATTTTATATTTGTTGGTTCACTAAATTTTGTTGATACTAAAAAGGTCTGGTTACAACCCATAAGTTGTAAATCGCGAATCAGCGATTTTTGGCAAAGCTAGCACCAAATCAAGGCCTAAGCACAACTGAGTTGGGTGCGGGAGACGGTTACGGGATATGTAAGATTTATATAAATTTTGAGGTTGAGAATCCCATATCCCGAAGTCGACTCCCGCACCCGACTCAGTTGTGCTTAGGGCTTTACAACGGCCCGTTTGAAATCTTGAGACAGTTTTCGTCTTCTGTATACGAATTAAAATGCGAAGATAAACGACGTGAGGCGAAGGTTCATGTTTCTGACTTGATGCGGTACATTCCTCTTCGGAATAAGTAAATTAAATTGAGATCTATAATTGATTTTTTGCAGGTTAGCGGATGACAAGAGTACAGAGGAAACTCGCTGTGGTTAAATATGGTGGTGGTGAACCAAAAAGTAGAATGCGGTCGAATCGCTGCGGACGCAGAAGAAGAGATCGTCTGAAAGAGCGGAGTCGCGCTCGCGCCAACTACCGGAGTTTGACCCTCCTAGGGGGGCTCAACCTCGAGAAGTGGTAGGATTCGTGGAGGAACCTTCTGGAGGTGTGAATCGGCGAGAGCTAATAATGGATGGATTAAAGGATTTAAAAATCGAAACTGTAACATTTTAAAACGAATTTCGGGTGAAAGTAATTCAGTAGATTCAAAGTATGGCTGCAAGGGGCTGTAGAGGTAATTATCGTGCACCAGTGTCTTCCCCTCTACACTGAATATTACTCCTTATTTACTCACGAATAATTAAGAAAAGAAAAGTGAGTATTCTTAATTACGTAAAAAGTTATTCAGGTTTTTCTCTGAGCGTGCCATGCGCCATGCGTGACAGGCGTAAACATCGTCCCGGGACGGACAGTGGGATTTTTTTTACAATTTACTGTTCAGAAATGTCTACAGCCTACAATTTTTGAACGATTTGAGTGTTCTTTGAGTTAAATTAAAGGGGAATAAATTCTTTTTAAAATTTTAATTGTTGATAATTTTTTAGTTTAATTAAGGTTAACAAATTAATACAAATTTTTTTAAAACGGACGTTTATTTTCTTATTCCGCTACTGCACATGATCTAAATCAGTCCAAATTAATACAATATGGCCACCAGACAATTAATAAAACGTAAAATAATTTATTTAAATCGTTGTAAACAATATCAATTAACAAATAGATAACTTTGATTCCTCTCAATTAAATTTTTTTTAATGTTTAGTTTTTATTTAGGTTAATTTAAAGAATATAAAAATATAACTATAAGTACTTATTTTAAGTTTACATCATATTTATAATAAGTAGTTATACTTATATTCTAATATTTTTTAAATTGACCAATATAAAAAACTACACGTGAACAAATTTTTTTATTGGTGAAGAAGAACAAAAGTTAAATTTTACGTTTCATTAATTGCCTGGTGGTCATATTGGATTAATTTGGACTGATTTAGATCATGTGCAGTAGCGGAATAAGAAAATTAACGTCCTTTTTTTAAGAAATTGTATTAATTTGTTAACTTTAATTGAACTAAAAAATTATAAACAATTAACATTTTTAAAATCGGCCTCAAGGAATGTCTAAAGAATTTATTCCCCTTTAATTTAAATCAAAGAACACTCAAATCGTTCAAAAATTGTAAGCTGTAGACATTTTTGAACAGTAAATTGTAAAAAAATTCCACTGTCCGTCCCAGGACGACGTTTACGCCTTTAACGCATGGCGCGTGGCGCGCTCACAATGAAAAAGTTTTAGGCCGTTGGTTGTACTGGTTTTCTTAAAACGCCGGAACAAGTGTTTTCCTTCTGACCAGTACGTCAGACGTCCTTTTTCTAGACAATAGACTTACCTTTTCTGTTCAACCGACGTGCCGATAGCTGTTTTCCTAGTCCACAAAACAACGCATGCGCTGAAAAAGTATGTCTACTGTCTATTATTTTTTTATCTTCTCTCTCTCTTTCTCTTTCTAATAACCTAAAAATTCACTGAATTAATTATTATACATGAATAATAATCCAAATCATACATTTTAAACTCAATCATAATAATTTTTAAACAATAAACAATAAATATTTTAACAATGAATTAATATATAAAATTGCTTAAATTATTATAATATTCATTAAATAAAACAATAATTAACAACTTATTGTTTAATTATTGATTTCATTGTTATTAATTTTTTTTAGTCGGAAGTGGAAAATCTATGAATTTAGATACCTGGATAAAAGAATCCCAGGTTATGTGGGGCTAACCGCTTTTGTTCTGGTCGACCCACTAAAAACCACTCCCGTCTTTTTCCGAACTTTGTTTAACCCACGGAACCACCTATTGGCTTCGAACTTCGTGGGGTGAAGGTCCCATTATGCCGCTCACGCGACCCTTACGTGCCGCTTTTTTTCCGTACTCTTATTTTTGGTCCTTGCGAGAGTCTTTTTGGCCTCCTCAAGGTCCGACCTAAAGACTCCGCATCCACCACTGCCTGCGATATGGTTTGCGTCAACCTTGTCGCCGCACTCTTCCTTGCATAAGAAGCAGGTTGGGCTGCTTTTGCAAGACGCAGACCTATGACCAACCTCACCGCACTGAAAGCACGCAGCCGATCTGTCCACCGCCTTACAACCTCTTCGTATGTGGCCGTATCCCAGGCATCTATTGCACCTGACGACCATACATCTTTTCCTGATTGGGCACGAAATAAAGCCTACCTTTATGCGTTCCAACTTTTCAAGCTTTTCAGCTTCCTCCAAGCTGGTGACTACAATTGCGAGCTTCAAGCCTCGCTTGTTGGGCCCTAAGACCGTCACTCTTCTACTAGTTGATGGTGTTCCTAAAATTTTCACCAACGCTTCCTGGACTTCGGCATTGTCAGTAATGCAATCCAGGTCACGGATCTCCAGTCTAACCCTTCGATCCGCTATCTGCACTTTACCAAGCTCTCCTACAATTCTTGTCCCTCCTCAGTGAACTTCTCCTTACCTTTTAATCCTTCTATTTTTATAAGAAGGTCACCCTTCTTTGTAGGTCTTGCTCCTACCACACTTGTCTGGCTGGCGTCAGGTTTGGATTCTTTTTTAATCTTTCCCAATACATCAGCAAAACTAAATCCCTTGGCCACCTTGACAATCATTGTTGATTGTCGCGGTAACCTTGGTACAATCCTGTCAGGATTCGCGTTCGACGTCCTGTCACTCTTAGACAATTTGGGAGGCTTCACCTCATCTTTCTTTTTTTTCGAGCTTTTTACCTTTTCAGGGCTGCTCAATCTCCTTTTCTGAGACGCAATAGCAACGTTTTTCAACACAATCGAGTTGAACCTGTCTCTTCTGCGTCTTCGGTCCTGCCGTGCCTCTTCTGCCCAGACTAAACCCTGGTAAAGACGCTCGTCTGTCTTTTTCGCTTCGGTATGCTTTTCCTTGACTTCCTGAATGAGCTATTTTAGACTTTTCAATCAATCCTTAATAGTCATATTGACATTCTTCTGCACCTCGCAGGTCTTAAGCATTTTGCAGACCTCCTCTGCAATGATATCAATGCATACTGCCTCCTCCTCTCGCAGTTTAATGCATTTGTCCTTGTCTTCGTTGCAGCTTGCGATGTCAAGTTGAGATGCGTTGCTAAAAACAGAAACGCAACTGGCCTGACTTGCCACACTGCTCTCACTTCCACTTCTATCAACTCTGTCCAAGACTATTCTTGGTACTAATAAAGCGTTGTTGCCCTCCTGCATCCTTGGGCCACTGGCCACAGCCTCTGCGCTAGGCGCTTGACGGACGGAACCAGTGAGGGATTTAGCCGAAGCATTACCCCGCAGGTACTCCTTATTTTCACAATCGCTCATTTTGGTCTTGCTGTTTGTCCCGTAACGAGGGACAATCGGTTATATGGGTGTGATATTAGTATTTTGTGAATATTTGTGCTGTAATTAGTGTAAAAGCGATGAAATTGTATGTAACCCATATGTGTGTAGAGAAGTGTGGGTGTGTAGTGTACTGTTTGGTTGTCCTTTAGTGGAAAGCCCCGCCACCACTGCAAGGTCCACCGAACATATCCAAGATGCCAGTCGTGTCTGGCAGCGAACCCACGTCTCCCATCAAAGAAATCAGCCCATCAAAGAAATCAATGATGTTCGGCAGTGGATCCATTCTTCTTAGCACATCAAAGAAATCAATGACATTTGGCAGTGGGCCCGCTTCGCCCAGCACATCAAAGACATCAATGATGTCCGGCAGTGGACAACCATCGGCGGAGCATTGTAATTAATTAATAATAATTATAAACTTTTGAACAATTTATGAACAATTAACCATAGAATCTATTGTTAATTAACAAATTGATTAAATATTTATTAAATTGTGCGAATTACACTAAATTAATTTTAAAAACTTAGTAATTAATAATTTTATTGTTATGAACAACAATAACCATAATTTTAAAATGTTATTAAACAAAATTCTTATTTTTATTGTATAAATATACGAAAAATCATAGAAAATGTTAAAATGAAAGAAAATAGCCATTTTTGTAAATTCTAGAAATTGGAGTTGGAAAGGGAAATGAAGTTGAGGATGGTCAAGACTCAGCCCCTTTTTCAAGGATCCTCCTACGCGTTAAACCCCTAAAAATAGGACAGACCCAAAATTAACCAAATAGGCCCATTTTCTTAACGCATTTTCTCGCCATTTTCTTTTCTTGAACCAATCCAAAAATTGCCAACCTCTTTTTCCCTTTCCATAACTTTTTCCTCCCTAAATTTTCCTCCCTTAAGAAAATCAGTAGTGGGAATTGAGATATAAATATATGTGTTTCTTAAAGAAGCAGTCAGTCAAAAATATTCATCCAACATCTTACAAAATTTGCAAACAAGTGTCAAAATTCCTAAATCTTAAAAATTATTTAAGTTTTAAAAGTCTTTGAAAGTTTTATTTTCAAATTTTCAAATTCTACATTATAATTAAATATTATCTAATTATATCCCTACTTAAAAAATACACGTATAAATACACCTGTAAAAACACATGTAAAAACACGTGTATTCATATGTGTATTTATACGTGTTATAATTCGTACGAAATTGAAACAACACTTATACGTATATTTATACGTGTATTTATGAAACTATTAAAATTTTTATTTTTATTTTCTTATTGTTAATAATTATGTAAAGGATTAATTTTTTTCATGTAATTTATTTATTAATTCAAAAACGTACATACATTTAAAAATTATAAACAATTAAACTACGCTATAAAAATTAATGTAAAATTATTATTAAGTAGATTTATAATAACATTTTGTAAAAATCCAAAAACGTGAAATAATATCCCTACTTAACTTAAAATCAAAAGATAAAATCCCTACTCTCTAGAAATAGACACTGACCTAGGGTACGTCCCCTTAAGTCACAACCTACAATAATGGGATGGGTCTCGAAGGCCCAATCCTAAAACGACAGTCCCAAATTTTCCTTGCTTTTCTCCATTTTCTTTCTACCATTTTCTTCCGGAAAACCAATCCTCAAATTATCCATTTTCTTTTACCATCTCTCTAAAAATATTTTCCTAAAATTTAGAAACTCCCTAAAATCCTAGTGGGGACAAACCATTAAAAACAGCATCCCCAAGAGGATGGCATGTCAATCTCAGTATTTATACACAGTTCAATACAACTCAATCTCAGTTCTCAATACTAAAACTCAAGTTCTAATTTCCAAGTTCAAGTCTTTTTGAAAGTAATACGTGTTTAAAATACAAGTCTCAAGTCTTATATCAGTTTTAAAAATAATTAAATTAAACCCAAGTTATTCAGCAATTTTATCAAAATCATAAATCGATATATCGATATATTATAGAATCGATTAATCGATACTAATAATCGATATAATACAAAAATTCGAGTTATTCCACGTTTTGGAAACAGCAACTACAAGTATATTTTATAAAATAAAAAGTGAGTAAAAATAAGTTAACGTTTTTCTTTATTAAATTCATCTTTCTCTTCTCAACTTTCTCAAATCTTGTCAAAATTTCCCAAATCCGAAAAGGAAGGTTCTACGACTGAGAACTATAATTTTCAAATACCTTTTTAAAAAACTATTTTTGAATCCTGAATTTGTTACCTATGTTATCGAAAGCTGTTATCTTACTTTCTTGTGTTCGATGATTTGCTTTCATTCCTTATAAATTAATTTCCAAAAATCCTAATATCATTTCAAAACAAAATAAAACTCGAAGTGTCCTGAACTATTAAGCGAGAGCTTAGGTTCAAATCACACACATATTTCCATTTATTAAATATTAATTTATTCATTAATTGAATTTAAAATAATTATGTTTAGTCCATAGGACGTACCATACTTAATTTTTGGAGACCCCGGAGGGATAATTCGAGTTTAATTTTGTTAAGTTTTCTTCTTTTCTTCTATTTTTTCTATACTATCTAAAATGTTTTATAAAATATATGTCTTTCGTTTTATCACTATCGTTCTCATGTCCATATAATAAGTCCTATTTAAAACAAAAATTATTTAAAAAAATTAGAATTTCCTTTAAAAATTATTTAATAATAAATAGTCTTTTATTATTAACAATTTTCATTAAACCTTTTTATTTAGGGGAGAGTAGGCTACATTAAACCAGCGTCAACAGTGAATCACTTCAATTTTCTGAGAAATGACTGAGTGAAATTTTTTCTTATTTAATATATAAGTTAGTTTTACTGAAACAAACTATGTCCAAAAATTTCGGGCACGTAGGTTTATTATTTATAAAGAAAAACTAAAAAAAACTGTTTTTCACGTACAAAACAAAAAATTTTGTGGAAATATAATCAAGTTTTTCTTTGAAATAGGAAGTTTTAAAAATTAGTAAACTTGTGATTTATTTCGCTTAGGGTGTTAACTTCAATATTCCGATGTGATAAAGAATTTGAACTATTACATAAATTTATTATAAACAATTTTTGTTGTGAATATCATGTGAATACAGTGAGTGTGGCATCATTGAACCACCCGAAAAAGCTAAGAATTTTCAATTTTAAGAGTTGTAAAGTTGTCTGCTCTACTAATTAGTAAGAAAAATACTGAAAGACATGCTTTCATCACAATTGTCAACGAGATAAACTCAAACTGTCACTTTACCTACCTAACCTGACATCAAAATATATTAATCTCCTATATTAACAAATGATAACTCTTTAACAACAATTTTCTATTTTTTGAGTGAAAAATAAGATTTTTTACAATGTGTAAGTGGAAATATTATTTTTGAAGTAAATTGTAGTGTTTTATTAGAGGTGGTTCTATGTAGACAGATCCTTCAAAATAAAAAAAGTGTGACTTGTTAGAAAAAAATTAAATTTAATTATTTAATTACAATAATTTGTGTTTATAACATGTGTATTAACTAAAGGAGTACTTCAGCTTAATCTTGATACAAAAACCTGATCGAAATTAGTAAAATTTAATTAGTACTTGGACTTTATAAAATACTCGGTTCAATGTAGCCTACCTTCCCCTACAATGTATTTTTACGAAAAAGATTTATAAAATTCAGAATTTTACTCAATCCATAATATTTACTGCCACTCAACGCAGCAAGCGTAGTTACGTGCATAACGTATACGTAGTCGTTCCCCATTAAGCCTTCGTGCGTTTTCTCTCACTCCTATAGCAGTTAGTCTGCTCAAAGACTTTCACTCTCTTCCTTAAATAATAAATTTTAAATATTTTTAAAAAATAATTTTTTATATATAAATAATATTTTTATAATAATTAATTAATAAAAGTAACAAACATTTTCTTTTAAATATCAAACAAAAATTTAAGAAATTTCAAATTTGCCGCTCAACACGACAAGATATCACGTGTTCAAAATTTTATACTGCTGTGCATAGTCAGACGCTCCCCACTACCGCGCATCATACCACGCGCCTGGTAAGCCAGAGTACCGTCCGTTTCTACTTCGCTATTCACGAGCCAAGTATAACGGGGACTATCGCGAATTAGTACCCGTTCTTTTAATCGATAAATCCATGTGTTATCACTCGAAATGCAAAGTCCTTCCCGATTTTTAATATTTTTTTGAAATTTTGAATTGGTTCTTAGTAATTCCATGTTTAATTAATAGATTTTAAAAAGAATTATTTACGGAATAAACTAAATTCCAAGATTATTAAAATAAAATTTTTAATAATATTTCAAAAATTATTTACAGAACAAACTAAATTCCAAGATTATTAAAATAAAATTTTTAATGATATTTCAAAAATTATTTACGGAATAAACTAAATTCCAAGATTATTAAAATAAAATTTTTAATAATATTTCAAAATTATTTACGGAATAAACTAAATTCCAAGATTATTAAAATAAAAATTGTTAATAATATTTCAAAATTGTTTAGGGAATAAAATAAATTCCAATTAATTAAAAATTCTTATTTTTTATAATAAATACATCTTTTTAAGAATAACCATTCAAACTAAAACTGTTATATTCGATTTTATTTTTTGATAGTTATCATTTTTACCTTTGATAATGCTCATACCCAATGACGATATAATGGTTAAACTCTGTAATAGGGTTAATAAAATTGAAGAAACAGTAGAAATTAATTCTGACATCGATAAAGACCATTGGGAAACTACTGCCTATTTATGCGATGAGTCAGTGAAAATAATAAAAGCTTTCATTTTGTTAACCTCTGTTAATCGCCAGTTGATTAATATTGTCCGTGAATTAGTACCTGCTACTACAGTAGAAAATAAAGAAAAATTAATAAATGAATTGAACGTTGCTTTTGCTCGATTGAATATTAAATAATTAAATTTTAGTAAAATTTTTTTTAAAAGAAATGAGTTATGTGCCAGTCCAAGTCAACTTAATTAAGTGTCCCTATGATCCATCTCATAGATTGAGACCAAAAAGAATTATGGTTAGTCACTTAATTAAATGCAGAAGGAACAATTATCCTCAATCTGAAGAAAAAATTATCTGTCCTCATACAGGATTACATGAAGTAAGAGTTTTGGAATTGAATTATCATTTAGAAATTTGCAAAAAGAAATATTTTAAAATTTATAAAAGTTTATAGAAAACTCTAAAAAGGAATTATTGAAAATATTCCATCTCCCTATTCAGCTCCAACTAAACAATTTTATAAAAATAGAATTGTTATAAGATTTTAAAAATCCTATTATTTCCTTCTTCCAAAGTAAATAAAAGAAGAAAAATTTATTTCAAAATATTAAAATTTTGAACCAAATTTTACAGTTCATACGCGCAGATACACAATAGCTGCATAAGCGCATGCGTATCACTGCAGCGTTGAATATTTTAATTATTTTAAATTAAAAAGGATAATTAATTTTAATTTTCTATAAATTAAAATTAATTGGAAAATTTCTACTTTCTCGAATAGGTTATATCTATTTTTGAAGAATCAGAAAATATCCTTATCCATGGAAAACAATCCTCCTTTAAAAGAAAATTCCTGTAATAAAAGGAAAAAAGGAAATAAAAAATTCGTAACTATTCCCAATAGTTCATAGATGTATTATAATTTGATTAAGAAACCTGTCAAAATTGTTCCTACTGCAATTGTTAAGCCAACATTACGGGTTCCTATCCAAATCGAGCAAGTGCAACCCCAAAACTTTGTTGAAATAGATTTAACATTTGAAGAAGCAATATTATTAAGGACTCAAGCTCTTGCTGAGGAGAATCTAGTCCGAAATTCTACATTCCCAGAAATTATCGATTTAACGGAATAGTGATTGATTCTTACATTTTTTTTAGTGTCTCAATATTTAACGGCACCAAAGAAGTTAACTGGAAAACAAAGAAAAGCTATTAATAGGAGGCTAGCCAAAGTTAAAGCAGCGAATGGAGAATCTTGGTTACCAATCCAAGAATTTAGGAGATTAAAAAGAGAGCGAGAAGCTCTTAAACAAAAATTAGTCGTTATTGAAGAAGAACCTTTAATATTCCCACCCCTTCCCAAAGAAGTGGAAACTGTACCACTTTCACCTCTTCCTAAAGACGAAGAAGTGAAAACAATTCCTTTCTTTTCCAAATAAAAAGAAAATTGTTCGACCGTAGTTCACCCTAATGTTTACAAAAGTCTTAGTTTAGATACTAAAATAGCATTAATGCGGAAAAACTTAAGTAAACATATGATAGTACCTAATAGGTGTGTGAATTGTTTGGAAGATTGGAGGAAAAGTTATAAAATTAAAAAAAAATCTGATAATAATAAAAACAAAAAATAATTAATTAAAATTCTTTTTTTTCTCATTTCCATCCTCTTTAAAAAAATAAAAAAATTATATATATATATTTTTTTATTATTAATGACCCTGTAAAAAAAAAGTATTGGGAGGTACGGGATTCCGCATTGCGAGTGCCAACCTGCCAATGCGGTATTCGCGAATTACCGCATTGGTTGTCGTGGTGAATACGGAAATCAAGGGGTCCTAATGCGGTACAATTTTTAAGCTTTAAAAAAAACGAAAATACTTGACAGGAGTAAATAATGAAAGGCAGTGGAGAAAAATGCGAGTTAAAGGAATAAGAAAATACTAATAGTGAGTGTAAAATTGAAACTTTAAAAGAAAAAGTTTTGATGAACTGTAAAATATGGGCCCAATGCAGCATAGGCTGATTTCAATGCGCCACAGCAAAAGCAACTTTGACTGGTTTGAATGACGTGAAATAGGTAAACAAACATTTTCTACCCAGTAAAAAAAGAAGTATTGAGTGGAGCGTTTAGGAATTGAGTGAAGCTCTGAGCCAATACGGATTCGAGTAAAAACCGTATTGGGACGTTTGACTCAATCTTTTTTTCATCCGCCGAATACGGTCTTATTTTAGCATTAAAATTAAAATCACATGAGCAGAGTACACATTATAAATTGAAAGCACAATTATCCTGGAATGTAAAAATGCCGATTTCGATAAGAAACAGTGAATATTTGTTAAAAATTGGTAAAAACAAAGTTTGACAAGCGCGACTGAATTTACCATGTGAATAAATGAAGTGGTAAGTTTAAATGAACTAAAAGAAATCTACTGTTACTGACAGAAAGTTCCTAGAGAATTGTGGTAAATTCAACAAAACAATGAAATTTCATTGTTTCACAATTCTCTAGGAACTTTCTGTCGGTAACAGTAGATTTTTTTTAGTCCATTTAAACTTACCACTTCATTTATTCACATGGTAAATTCAGTTGCGCTTATCAAACTTTGCTTTTACCAATTTTTAACAAAAAATAAAAAATATTCACTGTTTCTTATCTAAATCGGCATTTTTACATTCCATGACAATTGTGCTTTCAATTAATAATGTGTACTCTGCTCATGTGAATTTAATTTTAATGCTAAAATAAGACCGTATTCGGCGGATGAAATAAAGATTGAGTCAAACGTCCCAATACGGTTTTTACTCGAATCTGTATTGGCTCAGAGCTTCACTCAATTCCTAAATGCTCCACTCAATACTTTTTTTTTTACTGGGTAACACATTTGTCTACGTACACAGACACTGTTCACTAAATCTGCCAACGTACAATTGGTAAGCATCTTCTAAATTACAATAATCGAAAATATTGTTTAGATTCATGCAGAAACGTGGTTATAAAATAAAAAATTGGAAAGTAATGTAATGCAAATAATATGTCACCTGGGCCACCGTGTTCGCTCGATTCGCTCTGCTTGCTTCTGCCCTCTACTGGCGACTTGCACTATATACCGATTGTGTACCGCATTGAAAGCAGCCTACGCCGCATTGGACTCAAATTTGACAGTTCAACTTACCTTTTTTTGTTAAAGTTTCATTTTTACACTCACTATTATTATTTTCTCATTCCTTTAACTCGCATATTTCTCCACTGACACAAATTATTTCCTCCTGTCACGTATTTTCGTTTTTTTAAAAGCTTAAAACTTGCACCGCATTGGGACCCCTTGATTTCCGTATTCACCACGACACCCAATGCGGTAATTCGCAAATACCGCATTGGCAGGTTGGCACTAGCAATACGGAATCCCGTACCTCCCAATACTTTTTGTTTTACAGGGGAGTGATAAAAGAATTACTCGTCAAGGAGCGAAAGGCGACCCAAAATTATCAGAAGAAATTCAACAATTTAATCCTTTCGGTAAATCCCAAATAGTACCACATTCGTCTACGAGTGTTGTAAAGCCTCTTTTAGATTTTTCTACTGATTCTGACATACACGACGATACTACAATTAAACATATACAAAAAACTGATACACCACTAAATACAAATGTACAATTTATTGTACACCTCTACACCTAACCCTACAAATTTAGACTATTCAAATGATACAGACGATAACACTATAATTTCTTTAGATTTAGAAAATCTTAATCAAGTTTTATTAGGAAACAATTTTTTAAATCCAAAGTAAAAAAATATTGAACCTAATATAAATTTAAATAACGTTGACCTACATCCAGTAAACATGGCTTTACCAATTAATCAAACTGTCAGTTTGACAGATGCTCTTAAGACAATTCCCGAATTTGACGGTACAAATATTTCCGTTAATGAATTCATTCGAGGATGCTCAGAAGCTAAAGCTATGGTAGGAGAAGCTGCAGAAGAAAATCTTACTAGATTAATTAGGACGAAAATTTACGGAGAAGCTAGAGAAACAGTAATCGGACAAACATTTAGAAATATAGAAGAAATTAGTAATTTCTTTAGGGAAATTTATGCAACAACCAAAACTGTAAGACAATTGTATGGAGAATTAGGTAACGAATTTCAAAAAGAAAACGAAAACGTTTTAACTTTTGCAAATAAGATTCGAGATATAGGAACGAGAATCTTAGATGCACAAAAAATAATGACCAATGCTGCAGTTACAGAAGCGTTTAAAACCGAAACTCAAAACGATGTTATTGAATGTTTTAAAGAAGGCCTTTTGCCTGAGATTGAACAAAGAATGACTGATCAGGTCAATATAAATGACCTTATTAGGGAAGCTATTAAAATCGAGAAAAAAATTTTAGTTCAAAGAGAAAAAAGACTAGGTAGTTTAGAAGCAAAAACACAAAAAAGGAGAGAAATTTTCCAAACTAATGAACAAAGTTCCCCTCAACCAGAAAAAAATAACTTTAATTATGATAGTACTGTGTGTCAAATTTGCGATCGTAAAGGACATTCTGCATTACAATGTTTCAAAATCGAAACATGTCCAAATTGTAAAAAAATAGGACATGATGCGAAATTTTGTAGAGAGAATGGCCCGAAACAATGTCAGATCTGTAATAAAACTAGTCACATTGCAAAAAATTGTTTCCAAAACCCTCTCAATAAAAATTCTTTAGAAAAAACCTAAACTCACCAGAATTAAATAAATTTATTCCTGATGAAGAACCATTATTTTAATCAGAACCTGTCGATATTAAAGATTATTTGCGTCTAGATCATTTAAATACCGAAGAAAAAGCTCATGTTTTACAGTTAATTAGAAAATATAGGCATCATTTCTTTCTTGCAGGTGATGAACTCACTGGTACAGACAAAGTCATGCATAGGATCCCTACTACAGACGATATTCCTGTATTTTCTAAACAATACAAATTCCCTCACTCAATGAAAAAAGAAATCCTAAAACAAGTTAAGGAATTGTTAGATGCAGGGATTATTAAACCGTCCAATTCTCAGTACAGCACACCATTGTGGATTGTTCAGAAAAAACCTGATTCAGAAGGGAATATCAAGTGGAGGGTAGTCTTAGATTTTCGAGCCCTTAACGAAAAAACCTTAGGTGATGCGTACCCATTACCTAATATCACGGAAATTTTTGATCAAGTAGGTGAAAACATATTTTGCAAGTTAAAAATACAACAAATTAATCTATTTAAACCGATTCCTGTTTACTTTATTTTTTCTATGTAAAAAAATGTAGGAAAAAAGGTAGAAATTGTGATGCAAAAATGTCACTCCCCCTTAATAATTCTGCACCAGAAAGTACCCTTAATAATCCTATTAAATAAGGATTCATAATTCTGCACTATAAGACAACACATAATTTGTTTGTTGCACAAAATATGATTTTTAACACTACTTTTTACAGATATGCGAAGAGAATGAAGAAAATTGCGACCTGAATTTAAGTACTACTTCTCAGAATACTAATGATAATCATAAAAGTGAATATGATGACACACATGACATAAACGAAGTTTTCGACAAAAATGATGAAGAAGATGACAGCGATAATGAAAACCATCCAAATGACTTTTCAATTAATGAAATTAAAGAGAATATGGAAAGTGATGCAGACCAATTTGTTGCCTTTAAAGAATTGTATAAAGTAATACAATCGCCAGATATATTAAATAATATAACTACACCTGCATTTGTAAGTCGAGGAGAACTACTAATGATATATTTAAAATATGCTATTGTAAATTACTTGTCACATACAGGTGTAGAAAAATTATTTAAGACCGTTAACACCATTTTTGCATCACGTGTTTTACCGGAGAGTAGATATATGATTGATAAAATGTTTTTTACAACAAGTTACATTAATTATCATGCGCTTTGTTCTGATTGTAGTACGTATCTTGGTACATTTGTTAGATCTGACCGTGAAAAGGAATGTAGTAGTTGTAAAAAAAAAGTTTACCTTTATGATAAATATTTAAACAATTTTTTCGTAACATTTAATGTAAATTTTGATATTAAAGAGCTGCTGGAAAGCAACTCAGAATATTACAAGTATGTTGTACAAGAACGAACGCATGAAAATGGTATATTTAAGGATATCTATGATGGAGTAGCTTATAGAAACTTTATAAATAATTTAGATCCTGAAATTAAAAACCGGTACGCCACATGTATTTTTAATTGCAACGGAGCTGTAAGATTTGAAAATTCACCTCATTTAGCTTATCCCATCTATTTAATGGTTAACGAAGTACCGTTACATGTTAGGACATCACAACCAATTGTTAGGGGATTGTGGTTTGGGAAAGGTAAACCCAACATAAATGTCTTTTTAAAAGCTTTTGTGGATCAAATGAATGATATGAATGAGAATGGTATTCCTTGTAATATAGATAATAAAATAATCAACATCAAACCTTATGTAATTTGCTGTTGCGTTGATTCAGTCGCCCGTGCTTTAATGCAAGGTATTACTTTATACAATGGCCAATGTGGGTGTGCTTGGTGTCTGCAAAAAGGTAAATATATACCAAGATTTAGAAGTACTCGCGGTGCTTGGAAATATCCATTATTGTCAGTCATGCCTAAGGAACGAACTGAAGAACATATGTTACAATGTATGTAACTGCTTGTAAATCCTGCTAATAATACTGTTGAAGTACAAGAAGTAGAAGAGTTCTCAGATATTGAAAACCCTGATAATAATAATGATGAAATGTTAGCTTCAGAAGAATCTTCAGATATTGAAAGTAACTTTCCATTAACTTTTGGAGTAAAAAGCGTATCCCCTTTAATAAATTTAAAACAATTTAATATTGTTTCAGGATTTTCACCAGATCCATTACATTTTGCATACTTAGGAATAGCTAAACAATTCACTAATTATCGGTTTGTTAAAAAAAATTCACCCTTGTCAAGGACTTTGAATAAAAAAGATTTGAAGAAAATTGATAAGTTACTAGACAAAATATCTGTTCCTCATAAAAGTATGCGCTTAACTCGGCCAGTCACTGATAGATTATGTTGGAAAGGAAAAGAATGGTAAAATTGTATACTTTATTACAGTTTACCTATTCTAAAATTATATTTATCGCCAAAACTTTGGAATCATTGGTCTCTCTTCGTTCACGCAATACATATTTCTTTGCAGAACGTTATTACGATAACTGAACTTCAATATTTAGAATTCCTTGTCAAAGAATTTTTGTTGGGAACTGAGGAAAATTACACAAAATTTGAAATGACTTACAATGTTCATCAGATACAACATTGGGTCACATCTCTTGCTAACTGGGGTCCTTCTTATTGTCACACAACTTATCCATTTGAAAGTGCTAATGGAAAACTACTAGATAGAATAAAATCTGCCAAAGGAGTTACACATCAAGTAGCACGAAGTTTATGTTTCAATATATGTGATACTATTTTAAGAAATAAAATTTTACCCTTCTCTTCCGCTAGTATAAAAGAATTTTATTTAAATTTAAATGAAAAAAGTACAAAAAAACTTTTAAACTGAATACAATTAGATATTTTAGATCTACTAAAAAAGTAGAAGATACTGTAATAAATCAATTAAATCTCTCACAGAAAACAGTTTCATACAAAAAATTGTAAAAGATAAGTGTATCTATTCAATAATCAAATCTAGAACGAAGCGCTCTGATAACACTTACGCAGAAATGAAAGACGGATCATTTATAAAAATAAAACTTTTTATTGTAGATGAAGCGACTAACTCTAAATATACTCTTTGTCAAACATTTATAACTGAAAATGCATGTCAGAATAACTGTTTTCATTAACGTACAAAATGTAGAGTATATTTGTTCTCTTCCAAATTTAAATTCATTTGAATAATTTTTTGAGTTTGTTGGTAACAAATTATTGTAAATCAGTATGTGTGTTTGTTAATAGCATTTTTTGTGAACACGATGACTAAAAAAGATTATATAGAATTTTATTAAAAATTAATATAAATATCTCAAAATAGACAATCAAAATTAACGCACTAGAATTAAATTATTAATGATTTTTATAATTTAAAAATATTCTTTCCACGGTTAGAAATGTTGTAAATGAAGTGAAAATTAGTAAAAGTAATCTCGAATTTCTTAAGTAATAAAACCAAGACGTGTGATATTTAGATAATTAAAACTGCGTAGACATTATAACTTAATGTATCCATTTAAATGTAGTGTATGTTGCATGAGTATATCACACTGCAAAAAGAGGTGTCTTATTTTGAGACGTCCGTAACATATAATGTAAAACAAAAATATAAATTATAATAAAAAACGTTTTTGCATATTCTTATTTATATTTTTTGTCATTTTTTCTTCAAATGTAAATTACAAAAAAGGCACAATATAATTAAAATTTTATCCAGAATTACATTTTATTATTTATTTTGGTACTATTATGTTGCATACTTTATATTCCTTTAAACAATTGATTATTATTAAAAAAAATTTTCTTCAGTAATTAAGACAGATGAAGATTCTTATCTATTTTTCAATTTATCAAACTAAATTTGATATTTCATTAAATAACTTATTAAGGCTTCCACATGAAAATGTTCTTAAGAATTAAAACGAGAAATTCCTGTGAGTAACATTCGAGACATTCTCGCGAGTTGTTTAAACAAATAATTATTATTTACAAACTTTATTTTTTACAATAATATTCGGCTTTAAAAATTTCAAAATTAAGATAGGCTATAAGGTTTTATATGCTATTATGTGTTAAAAATTAATAAATAACAACAATTACTTGTTTAAACAATCCCTGAATTGTTAAATTCGTTAAATATATTTATGTTATACTACTCAGCTTGGATAATTACAAAATTTTAAAAAAATTCTAGGTAATGTGTGTCAAAAGTTGATAAATACAATAATTATTTATTTAAATAATTGTTTATTTGTTGAAATCATAAAATATATCCATTACCTACAACTCTGCTTAATTAATTGCAAAATAGAAAAAATTACAAGTTTCTAGATACTTTGATTCAAAAAGTAGTCAATAGAAACAATTATTTGTTTAAACAATTGTTGAATAGATAATATTACATTTAATGTTTATTTATTACTATAATTAGATAGACAAATTTCATTATTTTTTTATTATAATACACTTCATCCTGTATCCAAATCCAATTTCAACATCACAACTTTTAATTCTATTAAAAGTGAGTACAAATTTAATTTTACTGTGTTCTTTCTTTTCTTTCTTTCTTTACAACATTCCTAACTCTAGAAAAGTTTCATACGTCTTATACGAATGATTCTGTACGGTGTTCGCGTAAATAAAATACTTGCTAATATAATTGAAGTAATAGAAGATAATTGCAATCCGTTGGATAGTTACTCTCATTTAACTGCTCCTCGAGAGGCAGCACGCGATTGTTTCGAAACGGGATTGAATAGAGATTTGAGAATACGTCAGAAATAAAAAATGAAAACGTGCTTGACAGGAAAAGCGAAAACGACGTCGAAAATAAAAACAAAACTCCCTTCGAGAAAAATGTTTAGAGAAATAACAAAACCGTTTTCGCCCTTATAATAATATGAGGGGCCGAGCCTGAAAATTTGCCGCGAAAATATCCGACAAGCCAAATAACGCAAACAAGAAGTCACAACAATCGCACGAAGAAGGAAATGGAGAGAAATGTTATTATAACTGCGACAGAACTGGATATTTAGCTCAAAAATGTACCAATTAAACGCGTGATAATGTCCTCTGGAACAGATAAAAAAACTCTCTCCTAGTGTAAGCATGGACAGCCCTGCCGGAAGAATAGAATGAAACAGCACTGAAATTGTAGTGACCTCAGTACTATTTCAGACTGTTTTATTTTTAATGTTTCAGTAGACATTTTTAAAGTCCTTTAACAATAGTTTCAAATGTAGGTTATGTCAACAAACTATTGTCAACAGTCTAGAAGTGAAAATTAAAAAGGTTACCAAAATTTTCAAAGAAATTATCGTTAAATTTTAAAATTATATTGCAACTCCTGCTTTAACAATAGACCCGAAAGCCTATTTTTGTATGGGATTATAATTTTATGGCTTAAAAAGTTTACAATTTAAATAATACAATTTTTAAAATAAAAAATTTTTAAATCTGTGATGTTTTATGATTACTAATATCTAAAATTCATTATAAAAAATTTTTATTTAAAAAAGTTATGAACTATCTCGCAAACGTAAAAACGGATATTATTTTTGAATTTTAATGCACATGAACTTTTAGCATATATAATAATTATTTGTAAAGAATCTGAGTTCATGAAAAACAAATATAATGTTGAAGTATAAATAAAAATTATTTTTAGCATTAACAAATAAATATTCGTCCTTTAACTTAATGACGGTTAGGCCATAAACACCACTTATAGCAACCCTTTTGCAGGTAATTTTTTCCAGTACAATTTCAGTGCTAACACGCAGCAAATTTTCACTGAAATAGCACTGAGCTCTCAGTCTAATTACCCAGTACATTTTCAGTCTATTCTTTCGTAAGAGAGTAATGATCTTAAATTGAAAAGGGGTAGTTTCCTAGTTGACACTGGTGCTAAATTAAATCTAGTTAAGCAAGGTTGTCTAAGAAATACCCTCTTTATATAGAGTAAAATAAAGTATGATTTATTCGGCATCGTCGTACAGGGCGTATCGACTCTCGGTGAAGAATTCTTAAATTTTAACGAGATTCCTTGTCCCTTTCAAGTTGTTCCAGATAATTTTCCATTAGAAAGCGACAGCATGCTTGGTATGCCCTTTTTAGCAGATTCGGCGATTGACCTAAAAACAAAAACAATAAAACATGAATAGTCAAATTTCCTTTTTTAAACCCCCCCAAGGAAAATAGCGAAAATACTAGTAAGATCCAGAACTAAACAAATTGTAACACTACCGCTAGCAACTCCGGATATAGAACTCTCAATTTCTCCCGATACACTGTAAGAATTTGAAATTTTTAGTACCAGATACGCGTAATAATCGGATAGAGAAATTAATAAAAGAGCTTCACTAGAAAAATGTGAGTGAAGAAGATAAGGATTGTTTAATAAATTTCGTTACAAATTTTCCGTTTTAGTTCTTCCTAAAAGGGGACAATTGGAATGTACAAATGTCGTAAAACACAAAATTAATACTACCGATGACATCCCGGTTAACAAGGGCAATTATCGTTATCAAATTGATCACAAACATTTTATACGAGAAGAAACATCAAAATTAAAAGAAAATGAAACAATTTCTGCGTTAAAATCCCAGTATAATTCCCCCGCGTTGGTGGTACCAAAGAAACGTCATTCTCAAGGTAATTTTCAGTACCGAATAGTTATCGACTATCGCGAGCTAAACAAAAAGACCGTGGGAGACGCGTATTCCTTTCCAACTATAACCACAATTTTAGATCAACTAGGGGAAGTTCGATATTTTTCGACACTCAACTCAGCTTCCGGGAATCATCAAATCAAAAACGATTCCTCTAACAAACACAAAACCGCTTTCTCTACATTTTTTGGTCATTTTGAGGTCAATCGCATGCCTTTTGGTCTAAAAACCGCAACAGCCACATTCCAACGTATGGTGGACCTTGTGTTGTCCGGATTACAAGGTGTAGAAATGTTTGTCTACATGGACGACATTGTGATTTATGCTAATTCCTTACAAGAACATAACGAAAAACTCGAGAAATTACTCGGTCGTTTGAAAACTGCAGGATTAGTTCTACAACCGTTCATAATTACAACCGATGCTTCTGATTATGCAATCGGAGCCATTTTAAGTCAAGATAAAATTGGTAAGGATCCACCCATTGCCTATGTGTCTTGAACCTTGGATAAATCCGAATTAAACTACACGACAACGGAGAAAGAATTATTAACAATCATATACGCCGTGAGACACTTTCGACCATACATATGTTTATGGTCAAAAATTTTCTCTCGTTACTGATCAGTTACTGATCAGTTTAGTTGGATCAACTCAAAGATTCAACGCTTGGTTCCCGACTTGCTTAATAAAAAATTCAGCTGCAATAATACGATTATAAAATCGTATTCAAGCGCGGATCCCGCAGAAAAAGTTTTTCTAAGCTATGGCAACGAGCGTGTCGTTGACATTGATACAGAGAATCAAGATAAGGATGTTTCTGAAAGTCAATGCGTTATCGAAAAGATGGATGAAATAATAACGACTGAGTCAAGAATGAAAAAAAATCGGGAAACTAATTTTCCCTGTATTTGATCATATAACAAAACGGAAAATAGTATAGGAGAGAAGAACTCTTAGAAAACGAATTAAAATTAAAAACGATGACATCATGCCCAAGAATCACAACAAATGTTGTGGATTGTTGAATGTCAAAGAATACCAGTCAGAGCGTTGATAGATAGCGGTAGTTAAATCGCATGTATATCCGAAAATTTTAAGTACGTGAATATAGAAAAATTAAGAAAATGCGAGAGTTTACCATTAGTTAATGTTTGCGCAATAAGAGCTACGGGAGGTAGGCCTATCAAAGTTAGAAAACAAACATACATAGATTTAGAAATAGAAGAAAAAAGATATAAACAAATTATGTTTGTAGTGCCAAGTCTATTGCAATAATGTATGTTAGATATCGACTTTTTAAAAGAACAAAACTGTACAATAGATCTTAAAGCTGATGAGTTAGTATTAAAAAACAATAAGGTTGAAACTCCAATACAATTTATTAAAGAAGATGAGTGCGACGAGAATTATGAAAAGGAAGAAATTAATTAACAAGTTAAGATAAACGCAACCGAGGGTAAAATCTGTGAAGAGATACCAGGATGCACTCCCTTTGCGGAAACTTCCTGCTATCTTGGAGAGATACATCGACCTCCACGTCCGAACATACATGTTCACGAGCTCTTGGATATCATAGACGTCGCATCAATGCTCCGGCAATGCTATAACGTCTATGTAACTAACGAAGGCAGTTCTGGGCCCATCCTGGCCAGATAGTAGTACCCTGTTGAGGCCCGATTGTCCATCGACACGGGACAAAGAATTAAAAAAATGAAATGGTTAAAGATTCAAATAAATTACTCCAAGTGGGTACCTCTGTAGAGGGTAATCCCACCACCGATTCTGATCAGATTGAAGCCCGGTAGTCGGTGTAAATGGCACCAAGAATTATGGAGGGAGCCAAAGTAAAAATTCCGAGGATGTGGGACTTAGCAGATTCGAAGGTAATGTTTTAGAGCAGGTCGATCTGATCCCTAAAATACTGGAAAGTATGTGGCGTGCTTGCAAAAAGCAAAGAAACATTTATAGCAAGGATGTTCAGGATGGAATGGTGGCATTGGGGAAGGTGCACGAGGTGCTTTGCAGTAACCTGCGATTTATACCTAAGCCCTTCATAAGCCCAAGCAAACCAAGGTCGAATCCAGAAAATCCTAGATCGATGTCGCACGCCGCATCCAGCGAGTGCAAGTCCATTGACCCAAGGAAGCGCCCTAGAGACTATGAAGGTCCGGAGACTGATTCTACTGTGACCACTCCCAAGGGTAAGAGGGTTAAGAGCAAAGACATCAAGGCAAACCCTACTGCTATGGAGGCGGAGGTGAGTAAGGCTGCTTCGGCCAGGGTTGCTCCTTATTGGGAGGCAACTGTGGAAAATAAGCCTGAAAACGAAAAAAAACTTCGAAACCGTCTCCAATAGGAAACGGGAGGCCCGTAAGAGAAAGGCCTTGAAGAAAGCAGAAGAGAGGGAAGGACTTCAGAAGCGCCCCCCCAAAAATTGAAACCACGGAAGCAATAAAAATTTCGGCTCGGAATCAAGAGACCTACTATGATCTTATAAAACTGGCAACAACTTCGGTACAGCTAGAGGAAACTGGCACCGAGATTCTAAAAATTAGGAGAACTCTTTAAAAGGAGGTTCTTGTTGTGGTCAAAAAGTGGGGCGAAACTTCGAAGTTCGCTAATAAACTTTCCTCCGTCTTTCTGGACAAGACCGAGGTTACGGCTCTTGTCAGTAAAAACAAGGTGCTCATAGGTTGGATAAACGCATCCATTCGAACGCACTTAGAAGTGACAAGATGTCAAAAGTGCCTAGCCTATAGACACGTGACCCGAATTTGCAAGGGCCCCGACAGAACCAAATACTGTCGGAGATGCGGCGAAGCGGGACACTTCGCCAAGAGTTGTACTAGCGACAAGCCAAAGTGTATAACGTGTACAGATTTGGGAAAAACGGAAGTCAACCATATCCCTGGAAGAATTTCTTGTCCGGATTACAAGGAGAAACTGGAGAAATTTAAAAGAGCAAATCCCTAAAGCTCCTTCTAGTCAACCTGCATACAAGTAAGGATGCACAGGTGCTCCTGATGCAAACAGCTAGGGAAAATGAGGTCGATATCCTGTTCTGCAGTGAGCAGTGTCAAGAAAGCGACCTCGCACCTTGGTATCAGGATAAGGCGAAGAGAGCCGCCATCAAGCTGTGCAACCCAGAATTGCGGGTTGAGAAGTTCTTAGAGACAAGCAGCGGGTTTGTGTGGATAGAGGTGGCTAATATACGTATGTATAGCTGCTACTTCTCACCCAACAACCCACTAACCATCTTCGAAGCCAATATAAAAGACCTAGTATCGAGCCTCATAGAATCCAAGCTAGATGGCATCATCACTGGCGATTTTAATGCAAAGTCGTGGGGCTCCTCAAGACTCGAGGGTGGGTCCATTTGTATGGTATGTATCTTACGATGATTTTCTGTGAATGGATCTGCCCGAAGCGAAGGTGCGGTGATCATTGGCTTTGCGGACGACGCGTTGTTTGTGTGCACTGCCGAAAGTCAGGAGGTTCTTGGGACATTGGTGAACGAATTTCTGCGACTAGCAAAAAGTTGGCTGGATACCAGAGGTCTTGAAATAGCCCTGGAAAAGACCGAGGCACTGCTAGTCACAGACAGACGTGGTTATGAGCTCCCACGAATCGTGATAGACGGATTCGAGGTCAAGTGGAGTAAACAAATTAATTATCTTGGTGTGGAGTTAGATGGAAGGTTAAACTTCCACCACCCCATGGCTACGGCGTCAAATAAGGCAATCGAGTGTGCGGCTAATCTTTCACGGCTAATGCCAAATTTTAGCGGACCCCGTGAACAAAAAAGAAGACTGGTGGCGAGTGTCGCCCACGCTAGAATTCTCTATGCAGCACCAGCGTGGGCCCCATTCCTGAGGAGTAAAAGATGTGTGACCATCTGTGAAAAGATACTGTCGGCGCAGAGATCGATAACAACGCGTATCATCTCTGCATATAAGACAGTATTTACGAGTGCTGTGGAGGTCCTTGCAAGTGTCCCGCCAGCAGATCTTTTGGCGAGAGAAAGGGAAGAAATGTTTCTTTTTTCTAAAGCAAGAAAGATGGGGTGGTGAGGAAAAAGGTCGATGGACTTATCGCCTTATCCCGGCACACAAGAGATAATATCAAATGTAATAAAAAGTAATGCGATGATTCCTGCACATATCCAAAAGTCATATAAGGACCTTTCATGGAAATATAAAAATATTTTTGTTAAAAAACCCGGATTGATTTCTTGTTACACACATGAAATTAAAATTAAATATGGCGCTGAGGTGAAATCTCGAACCTATTCACTACCCATAAAATTAGAAAAAGAAATATAAATTACACTAAAGCAGATCATCGATTGGAAAATAATAGAGAAAGCTGAATATGCAAAAACTAATCCATTAGTACCTGTAATAAAAAGGATTGGAAAATTAGATTATGTTTAGACACAAGAAATCTTAAAACTTTATTAGAAGAGGATCACGAAGGAACAAAAAAATCGAAACACTATTACAAAGACGTACCGGTAAAAAATATTTCACTCACTTAGATATGAATATGAGATATTGGCAGATTTCACTCAAAGAGAAATCGTAGAAACCCACAGCATTTTTAAACAAAGGATGATGTTACCAACATAATGTTACTGTACAATAGGAAAAGCTTCATGTTAGTCATAGACTATAAGTGTGAGAGAGACAGACTTATGCGATTCCTATACTTTCTTATGACTGACGCATATATGAAGCCTTGGGTACCTTATTTTCTATTATATATATATTTAAAAAATTAAGGGTTATAAAAAACGAACCGTTACAAGTATTTAGTAAAAATATAGAAACCGCTGTTTCTACTCTAAAAAAAGCCCTTGAGTTATCACAAATTAAATCGTTTAGTATCTCTCGCGCCGGAAACGGATTCGATATAATGTCATGGTCGACTATAGAAAGTATTTCGCTTTTTTCTGTCTCAAAAATCGTTTCTCCTCACGTTGCAATAGCTCTTCTTTAAAGTCTAATTTGTATATTTAGTTGCCCTGAAATCATACAAACGGATTAAAGATCTCAATTAATGAGCAATATTATGAAAAATGAGTTCAAATTGTTTGTATATGATTAAAAATTAAAGTGTTTTTAGTAGCATAGTTACAATTATAATTAAAACTGATTTTTAAAAAGTCTAGTTGTACTATATGTTTAATATTTTTCCTTTTTTGGTAGTTAATTATCACTTTTATTTGGTTTTTTAAAAACTTTTTTTTTGCTCTTTGAAAACTCTACATTGTAAATTTACCAAATATTTAAAAAAAATTTTAAGTAAAACTTCCTTTTTTCTACAAGTTTTGTACAATGTAAAATTAATAAAATCAATTTTAATTATATTTTTTTATGAGATAAAAATAACTATTTTATTCCAAGATGATATATGCATTTTGTTGACTTTCGTTAAATAGTAATTTTTATTTTAATATTCATTAATGTTATTACTATTAGTATAGGCTCAAAATTTCTGAAGCGTGCCACTAATTTTTCGATAAAAATATTTTTATATTTCATTTCAATAATTTTATAGTATTTTCGTACCATAATATGACCCCAAAGTTGTTTTTGCAAAATTTTAATTTTTTTAAGAGTTATTGTTTAAACAATATTTAAGCATCAAATTACTTAAACAGTTTTTTCTAGCGTTCTATTTGATAGATTTTAATAAAATTTGAAATGAGTAATATACAATAACCCTGCTTTCAAACAAAAAATATTTGTTAAATTTTGTGTATAATTTGTTTAAAATAGCAACAATTGTTATAAACAAATAGAAATAAAATATACTTCTCTGCCTAATTTCGTATTTTTTCTTGTCAATTATGATACCCTCTTTTATGACGAGTATTTCCCAAAAAAAAAGTTAGTATTTTGCATTAGGTCAAAAGTTATTAATATTTTAGTGACCGCGCGCGCTGCGCTATTGACGCGCTACACGGTAAGATTTTCTTACAATTTATTGTTCAAAAATGTCTACACCCTACAATTTTTGAACGATTTGAGTGTTCTTGGATTTAAATTAAAGGGAATTAAATTCCTTAGACATCCCTCGAGTCCGATTTTTAAAATTTTAATTGTTTATAATTTTTTAATTTCATCAAAGTTAATAAATTAATACAATTTTGTAAAAAGGACGTTTATTTCTTATTCCGTTTACTGAACATGATCCAAATCAGTTTAAGTCAATCCAATATGATCACTAGGAAATTAATAAAACATAAAATAATATATTTAAATTGTTGTAAACGGTAGCATGGTGGGATACGAGCCCACGACCTTTCTATTGCCGGTAGACTGCTCTGATCACTGAGCTACATGCACCCCATGAGCTTATAGAGATTTATTTAAGATATTTAATTTGTTTGTAAAAATTTGATTCGGATAATTGATAGCTTCTTTCTCCTTTAATATTTAACGGCCGAATGATAAATTCACTTTCTATAATTATAATTGCCTATGAATTGAAATACTAGGCTTACCATCTTTAAGAATCTTCCTACTTTATCATTAAAATAATGTAGGAAGGGATAGTATATTTCAAGGAACTCGGAGAGTCTCGGGGTGCATGTAGCTCAGTGGTCAGAGCAGTCTACCGGCAATAAAAAGGTCGTGGGCTCGTATCCCACCATGCTACCGTTTTTTTCTGAGTTCTTTGATAATTTTAAAATTATTAAATTAATTTCGAAAATATTTTTCAGATTAAGCAGGTTTCTGTATTCGGGCAGCTGTGCTGTCGATACATATGACATCCATGAGCTTATAGAGATTTATTTAAAATATTTAATTTGTTTGTAAAAATTTGATTCGGATAATTGATAGCTTCTTTCTCCTTTAATATTTAACTGCTGAATGATAAATTCACTTTCTATAAGTAAGTATAAATACTTATTTTAAGTATACAGACTATTTAAAATAAGTACATACTTATACTTACATTCTAATATTTTTTAAATAAAGCTATAAAAAACCACACATAAAAAAAAATTTTTTTTGGTGAAGAGGAACAAAAGTTTACTATTTGTTAATTAGTAATGTTTTTAACAATTTAAATATGTTATTTTTTAAACAAGGAGGATATACATTCTCTACATGAACCTAAATAAAAAACCACAAGCGAAAAAAAACCTTTTTTAATAAATAGGAATTAAAGTTATCCATTTGTTAATTAATATTGTTTACAACAATTTAAATAAATTATTTTATGTTTTATTAATTGCCTAGTGATCATATTGGATTGACTTAAACTGATTTGGATCATGTTCAGTAAACGGAATAAGAAATAAACGTCCTTTTTACAAAATTGTATTAATTTATTAACTTTGATGAAACTAAAAAATTATAAACAATTAAAATTTAAAAAATCGGACTTGAGGGATGTCTAAAGAATTTGATTCCCTTTAATTTAAATCCAAGAACACTTAAATCGTTCAAAAATTGTAGGGTGTAGACATTTTTGAACAATAAATTGTAAGAAAATCTTACCGTGTGGCGCGTCAATAGCGCAGCGCGCGCGGTCACTAAAATATTAATAACTTTTGACCTAATGCAAAATACTAACTTTTTTTTTGGAAATACTCGTGATAAAAGAGGGTATCATACTTGACAAGAAAAAATACGAAATTAGGCAGAGAAGTATATTTTATTTCTATTTGTTTATAACAATTGATGCTATTTTAAACTAATTATAAACAAAATTTAACAAATATTTTTTGTTTGAAAGCAGGGTTATTGTATATTACTCATTTCAAATTGTATTAAAATCTATCAAATAGAACGCTAGAAAAAAATGTTTAAGTAATTTGATGCTTAAATATTGTTTCAACAATAACTGTTAAAAAAATTAAAATTTTGCAAAAACAACTTTGAGGTCATATTATGGTACGAAAATATTATAAAATTATTGAAATGAAATATAAAAATATTTCTATCAAAAAATTAGTGGCACGCTTCAGAAATTTTGAGCCTATATGATTAGTCTATTAATAATTAGTGTTTTATTATAATTATAAAGTTTTAATAACCATATTTTTTAGTTTACGTGTATAATTAGACCTTTTTATTATCATACACAAGTTTAGTTTAAGGTTATCTCATTTATTTTATAATGCAAAGTAATAATTATCACTTTTTGAATCATGAATACCTTTTTTAACAAAAAATTCTTGTATATTTTTTCGATAAATTTATACAATTAGTACTTCAAACTAATTAGTAATTTTGTGATGATTAAAATTATTTAAATCTTCTGCTATTAAAAAATTTTTTTCTTCGCGCTATTAACCCTCTGCCTACTCATGTGACCTTTATCGTCTAAAATCGTCTATTTGAGGTTTTGGAAAGGGATTGACCAATGACAGTCTTCATTTACATAAAATTACGTGTGTTAGTGAAATTCAAACGCATTCTAAATCATCAGCGTCGAATCTACAATTCGTTGTAGTGGCACAGGGCTCTTTAATTTTTTTTACTATTTACATTGCTTTGCATTTTGAGGTTATGTTGCCAATGCTCAGTTAATTTAGAACGATTACAGTCCTGAGCTTCTGCACTAACACTCGTGCATTCTATGTCAGTGAATTGATCACGTGGTGTCGGTCACATAGTGGGGATTTTCTAGCGAATGCAGAGGGTTAACACTCCAAACTCTCACTCCGAATAAATTCACGGAGCACAAAATTAGAGTACAAAAAAGGTTTCAACGCACTCCTTTCTTTCAATTTTACAAAAAACCAGAACTGAACGTAACCTTTTTGTAGAATTTTACTATAATCTAAAGTTCAGATAACACGCCTGACCTTCTCGGCCAATGAAAAGCAAGTGTTACTAAATTAACTTTTAAAAATAATTGAGAACCTCTTCGCGCTCTGAGTGCACTCCAAGAGCGAATGTCGGAAACACCCTGAGTAATCTTAATGCGTATGATAGAATTAAGTAATATCAATTTACGGGGGTGACACTCTCGAGTTGAAACTAACCATACTGTTGACTGGTGACCACCGTGGCGCTGGCTGGTTAGTTGGCCGATATTGAGTAAAAATGCATTAGAAAAAAAGAAAATTTTATTTTACAATCAATAATATTAATTTAATGCTATTTATTTGTATATAATATTAATCCAGTATCCTTTTAGCATTTTTATTAATATTAAAAACTTAGAAAAAGCGTTTAATATTTTATTTATAATGAAAATTGTGCAACAATTCATGGCGGGAAATTTAAATTAATAAAATTATAATTATTTTTTATTATTTTAATTATTGCTACTAACTATTATTTAATAATATTTTACAGTATAAAAAAAATTTGTTTGATAATTTATTTATTATATTATTATTTAGTATTTAATTTAAAATTCCCGCCATGAATTGTTGCACAATTTTCTTTATAAATAAAATGTTAAACGCTTTTTCTGAGTTTTTAATATTATAAAAAATGCTAAAAAGATACTGGATTAAAATTATATACAAATAAATACTATTAAATTAATATTATTGATTCTAAAATAAATTTTTCTTTTATTTGTAATGCATTTTCACTCATTATCGGCCAACTAACCAGCCAGCGCCACCAGTGGCGACGGTCAACTCTCAAGTTAGTTTATTCTAATGGGAAACTGCAGCAGTGTCACCCCCGTGTATCAATTCCATCATACGCCGTAGACTTAAAACATTCTTATAGAAAACACGCCACTTTTCAAAAAGTTGTCCAAATCGGAAGGAAAGCATATATGTTATTGAGTGTATTTATGCGAAACGTACAAACTGAGACCAATGGTTGCCGTGACGCTTGGCGGATGTTTTATGACCAAGGGTAGTTGGTTCTCGTCCATTTGGCTTGGTGTTTTTCCGGCACGTGAGATAATCTGATCCTGAGGTTTGATGTCCGTGTCGAGTTCTAATGGTGTGTAGCGGACAATAACATATGCACAAAAAAATTTTTTTTGTGATCCAGAGGATAGAACCTTTCATTCCTACGTTTTAGGGGTCGCTGAAACCGAAAATGACCATAAAAATTTTTTGTATTTGCCAGTTTCCCCGCTACCACCCCCTTTACACACCCACACGACAGTGAAGAGGTTGGCATTTCAGTTTTCAAAAAAGTCGAGTAGGGTGTCTATTCTTATATATTTTGGGTCGCTGAAACCAAAAAAGACCACTAAAAACCAATTCGTCTATCCCTTTACCCCCACGAACGCCCTTTATACACCCTTAGAGGAAGTTAAAATATCTTTTTTCACGAACATTGGAATGCGGTGTCTATTCCTATGTTTTTTGGGTCCCGGAAACCGAAAAAAACCACCAAACATAAATTAGTCTTCTCCTTCACATCCTACCCCTCTCTTACTACCCCCTAAAGGGGATTAAAATTTTCAGTTGTATGAAAAGTATGGACAACTTTTCATGAAACCAAAAAATTCAACATCTTCTCTAGAGATACTAAGGAGGTGGAGGAAGGGACTAATTTATGTTTGGTGGACTTTTTCGGTTTCAGGGACCCCAAAAATATAGGAAAAGACACCGCATTCGACTTTTCGTGAAAAATGAAATTTTAACTCCCTCTAAGGGTGTATTTAGGGCGTTCTGGGGGATAAAGGGATGTACGAATTTATGTTTGGTGGACTCTTTCGGTTTCAGGGACCCCAAAAACATAGGAAAAGACACCGCATTCGACTTTTTGTGAAAAATGAAATTTTAACTCTCTCTAAGGGTGTATTAAAGGCGTTCTGGGGGATAAAGGGATGGACGAATTTGTTTTTAGTGGTATTTTTCGGTTGCAGCGACCCAAAATATATAAGAATAGACACCCTACTCGAATTTGTTTGAAAACTGAAATGCCGACCCCCTCACTCTCGTGTGGGGGTGTAAGGGGGTTGGTAGCGGGAAAACTGGCAAGTACAAACATTTTTCATGGTCATATTCGATTTCAGCGATGCCTAAAACGTACCCACATAGCACCATGTTTTGAGGTAAGATTACCTCTGCGGACATCTGTAAAGTTTGTAAAGTTACCTCGTAAACCTGTAGTAAACATGAGATGCTTTAAAAATTTCCGCCTTACAGTAAGCTTACACGTAAGACCCATAGTAATGTTACAACTGACAATCATGGTAAGGTTACGCGGAAAACATGTGGTAAGGTTACAACTGACAGTCATGGTAAGGTTACGCGTAAAACATGTGGTAAGGTTACAACTGACAGTCATTAATGTTTAAAACCAATGTACATAGTGTCCTATGTTAAAGAATGCATTTGTTATAACTTTGTTATGTAATTAGACCTTGAGAATTCTAAGATCGCTCAAATTTTTGCAAATTTAGTCAAGAATATGCAAGTCCAATAGTGCTAAAGTGGGACCTTTTCATCCGGACGTACACATATTATAAAAATTATTTATATTCTTAAGCTTATTACAGGGCAAGGATTGTCTAGACTCAATAAAGTCGCTTTAGTCGCATAAATTTTTAACAAAAGTCACGAAAAGTCGCATAAAATTTCTGAAAAAGTAGGAAAAAAGTCGCATGAAATCTTAGAAAAAACGACAAAAGGAAAACACGAAATTTACAAAATTTTTATTAAATTTATCTTTAAATTTTCAATTATCTTTATAAGTAATAAAATTCATCCTAGAAATTCTATTTTCAATTTTTTTTTAATTTCTTGTCAAAATTTTAATTATTTTCATAAATAATAAAATTCATACTAGAAATTTAATTATTTTCAAAAGTTCTGATAAAATTCTTTGTAAAATTCAATTATTTTCAAAAGTAAGAAAATTCTTGGCTGAAATTAAATTATTTTCAAATTTTTTTTTAGTCTTCTCAAAATTTCAATTATTTTTATAAATATCAAAATTCCTCTGCAAAATACATTTACTTACTAATGTTTTATAAATTTATACCCAATAATTCAATTATTTTCATAAAAAATAATTAAAATTTTTTTTTATAAAGTTTTATAATATAAAATAATGATTTTATCACTCGGTCATTTTAAAATATTATAAAACATGAAGACATCGATTGCTCCGTGTCAAAGACTCGGAGTGATCGATTTCTTCATGTTTTATAACAATTTTTTATAAATTGTTTAATTTCAAAAAGGTTTAAATTTGAATCTTTTGAAGAATTTGAAAAAAATTTGTAAATAAATGTAACCGGACATTTTTATTGTTGTTTGTAATAAATCAAGGGATTTTACATAAATTCGAATTTAAAATGTCAAGCCTTTTTTAAGTTTTTTTAATTTAAATTGAGATCATTTATAAATTATTGAAAATTATAACGTTAGTTCAATATTATAAGAATAGAACTATATTTTAAATTATTAATAAAATTTTGTGAGCACATGGAGGAAAAATGATTAAAACAAAAATGTATATTTTCATTCTTTTCTATGCAGTAATGGAATAACTACACTTCCTTCTGAAGTTGGAATTTTCCACACCTTTGATATGACATCTGTTAACAATACCCAAATTTTTCCATCTTTGTTACCAGCGTGTGCTATGTAGATACTTAAAAGTCTTGAATCGGGCTCGTCGTACAAGTTGCCGCTTAAACAAAGCTTCTGTCCTATTAGCCGAATGTCTTGATCACTAAATTTAACAATATTCTCTACTGTTAGAAAGGTTCCGTCTTTCAACATAACACAGTTATTTTTCATATCAGTGCACTTTATTGTAAATCCTTTGCTTTCTAAAACTTTATATTGCTCAGGAATATTTGATAAGAAATCTTGAGTTAAAGGTCCACTGTTATGAGGCTGCTTTAAAATTAATTCTTCAATCGAAGAAGTATTATTTAGCATGTCCTCAACCTCTGCGTACCTTCGAGCTAGTTGCTGCAGTGGCCTATCTCCTTTTCTTATCATCCTCTTTACAGTTGACATATAATTTTCGTATTTGAAAGCGCTGAAATTGCCCAGAGACCCATATCGCTTAACATCTTCACATATATGTAATAAGTTATGGACATTGTAAGAAATAAATTCCTTTCCATAGAGTGATTCGAATTGTTTAACAAATAATTGTAGCATTTCGTGAGCAGCATCGATGTTCCTCGGGTCGCAAATATTTTGTTGACTTGACAAGATCGAAATTGATGTATGTAGCAACAGAAAGTGAGAATAAATTTCGTTTGGAAACCCTTTTACATTTTTTAACACAACAACTCCTGCATATAATAAAAACGTACGGAATTCCGTCGCTTTCCAGAACTTATATTCCCACAATGATCTTGGCTTTCTGTTGAACTCATCTGGGATTGTGTTTCGTAATAAAAGCAGTCGGTTTGAAATTGTATTCAATACGTCAGCAGGTAGCCTTACTTTAGATTTACCAAGTACCCATAAAGATATTAATTTTTTTGTAACTCCAAGCAAAATTAGATGCATGTAGTCGAGCGGAATGGAACTAATACAGCCAAATCCCGGAAGTTTTGTTAAAACTGTCTGTACATCTGATTGTAAGGTATTATATTTATTAAGCAGAAAATCTTGATCATTTTTTAATGAAAAAGGCCCTATGCCAGGAAAACATACTCTTCCCTTCTTCTTTTTTCCTGTCTTGGTAACTGGTCTATGACATTCCCCTGTAATTAAGCATTTCGAACAACAATCGTAGCCCGTATGACCTTTTAAATACAACACAAACGATTTAGCTGGGGCGTCACAAACTATGCCTTCAATTGATACGTTGCAATTTTTTACCCCATTCTTGCAAACTTTTATTGCTTCTTGAACAAACAAATCAAGAAATTCATTTGCATCGACTGGTTTTTTCGTTCCATAAAAAGCACCGACGGGGAATACTGTTTCAGAATCCATTTCGGAGCACAAGATTAACCAGAAGGAGTTAGATCCGCTTTTGGAAATAGGTACGCCATCCACATTGAACATTAATTTTATATTTTTATCCTGCACACCTTTTTGCTTTCTTTTACGAAGTATATTCTCAATAGCTCTCTGCAATCCAAAGTGATGATAATCTCCGCCACACATTTCAATATTTTCTGTCTTCCTGAGCGTCCCTAACAAGGTTCGTGCATCCAATGGTAAAGTTGCATCAAATACTCTTAACAAGAGTAATAAAGCAGTGAGTGCAACCAAAGTTATATGAAATCGTAATGCCCACTTACGAAGGTTTATGTGAAACGTAGTTGCATTATCAATGGTCTCATTTCCATATGAATAGTTTGAAAATTCATCATCATCTGCACCAAGATCACTGTCAGTTTTTCGTGTGTCTTCATTGCACGTTATTTCATTATCGCTGTCCGAAGATTCATCATTTAAAATGAATTTTTCATTTGCGTTGAATTCCGTGTTTGGAGATTCGTTTTCAATATGTGAAGCACTTAAATTTTCATTATTGCTGGTATGTAATGAAGAAAGCGAATTAATGTCATCAAATTCCATTTTAAGTGATTCGTTTTCAAGACGAGTAGATGGTGACGAATTTAAATCTATGTTCCAGACATCAAGATTTGATCGAGATCGGTAGTGTTGAAAGGAAGGTAATTCGACATTGGATGAAGAAGATGCTATATTAGAGGCTCCTGCACTTTCATCTTGGAGGTTTTCTGATGAATTGGTCTGAGATTGTAGAAGATTAATGTCAGTTTTTAGTTGTTCTTCAACCATTTGTCGCACGCGGCGTGAAGACAAGCCACATACTTTTGGCGGTTGTTTCTTCGTGACATTCTTTATAGTATCTGAAATTTTTTAAATATTGCAAATTTTTCTTAAATGTATTTGTATTAAAGGGAGACTTTTAAATTCTACCTTTTTAATTACAATAAAATAATTTAAAAATCCATCCGTAAATTTTCAAAAATTTTATTTTTATATTCAACAAAAATTGGACAGCTCAAAATCTTTTATTTTACCATTTTTGTAGCATCTTCTTATTCAAAAATAACTTTTTTCAATTCAAAAAGTTTTTACTTAAAAAAAACTAATTATAGGGGAATATAGTCGAGGTCGGCCCACCTTTTGATTTTTGTTTATAACTTTTTTTTTAAAAAATGAATTTGGATAATTGAAGTATATTGTTGGAAAGTCCTGTTTATAGAAACATTTTTTCTGTACAAAGTAAATTGATTGGTTTTAAAATGAAAAAGTTATAAAGAATAAAAAAAAAATTTGCAGTCCAGGTTGGTCCTAACAGTCAAGGTCGGTCAATGTTTAAAATTCAAAGGGCATTAATCGTTAAAAAATAAAATAACATGTTTGGAGTTACGGAAAATTGATTCTTTATTTTTTGCAGCTTGTAACTTAATGAAATAATAAAATAATAAAAATAAACAACATAAAAAAATAAATATAAATAAAAAAAAAATTTTGCAATGAAATATTAATAAGATTATCAATTATATTATGAGTTATTCAGAATTGCAGTTTTTGCAAATGAAGTAGCTCGTTCTCATCTTTGCGCATTTTAAACACAAAGTGGCCGACCTTGACAGTAAGTAACATTACCGAATTGTTTTAACCATAAAGAAATACGTTTTGGAATTCGATTTTCACTTTGTTTTTCTTTCAACCATAAGTCCCACAAAATTTCTGCATGCTTGCCTTGACGATTCAATTTTTTTTAATCTTTTATTAATGGTTTTTCACATGATGCACAAAACTTTTTTTGTACCGACGTCACAGAAAACACAATTTTCGATTCTCCGAAAATGTAATTGAACAAAAAGTTAGGTTCCACTAAGACAAGCTTCGACAAGCATGCGCGTAGGTGGCGCTAGTGAATTTCCAAAAAATCGCTTATGGACAGTGGTCCAATCTCAACTATACTCCCCTAACATTTTTAATTTTTTTCAAAATTATTGATAAAAATCGTAGCGTTAGGTAATGTGTCAAACTTAATTCGAAAACATATTCTATCCATGGGGTTAAAAAGATCTAATTATTTTTATGAATAAAAATCAATTAAAAAGTTAATTCTAATCACCGACCAATCATTCTTTATATCTACTTTTGAGAAACACTGTAGGTTTTTGAGCTCTGTACTTCTCTTATTTTAAAATATGGTTTATCAGTCCGTAATAGAAATAATGAATATTTTTCAGGCTTCGTACTTGTTGATTCATTTAAAAAAAACAAAAGGTAGCTTTAAGACCGACAAAAAGTAATAAAAAGTAGGTTCTTATCAATTCACAAAATTTAGATTCAGAAATTCCCTGACATTTTCCTCATTTCATCAAAGATATTCTCTTGTTTTCTAATTCTGGTAATAACTCTACTTATTATTCTAAAATTTAATCATATTTCTAAATTTTTAATTAAAATTCATATTATTCATTATTGCTTTTTTACAACAATTAAAATTCTACAAGAATTCAATTATTTAAATATAGGCCTCGGATCGACTTTAAGGTGCAAAAAAAGTCGCTTTAGGGGGAAAACCACATTAGACGTCTGAAAAAATCGATTTTTTCTTTTTTGCATAAATTGTTAGTTAAGGTATTCAAAAATAGGCTGAAAAAGTTTTAAGAGCAAAATTCGACGTCCTCGCTGTACTGGTGATGAGCGGAGCGCGCTCCAGGTTACCGTAGATTAGTAGAATAGGCGTAGTACTTTTGAGACAAAGGCGAGCAGAAAGGCACGAAAAGAGGAATTATTAGACTTACATGCTACTTATGAAGCAGATGAAAGGATATATATGGTGCTGGAATAGCCAATTAAAGTGTAAGCACTTTAAAAATTTTTTTTTGTTTAAATATCAATTTTTTGATACTTTTTTCAAATGCGTTTTTCTCAAAACAGGATTTTTGAAATTGCCGTGCAGTGTAGCTCAAAAAGTTATTGACCGATTTTAAAATGAAAAATTGGAAATTGTTCATTATTAAATTTATTATTAAGTGAACTAAACTAAAAAAAAATTTTAGTACCTTTTTTTTAATAAAAATTGCAAAAAAGTAGGCAAAAAATCGAATATTTTTTTCAAAGTAGTGTCAATTTTTCAATTTTCAATATTTTTACTTAAAAGTTAGTTCACTTAATAATAAAATATTTCTAAAATGTATATAAACTTGATTTTTTGCTTTCGGACAAAATTTGTGGGCTCAGGACTGCACGGCAGTCATGAACTCCGGCGGAGCAGCTGCTCCCAATTTGAAAGATTTTTTATATAAACGCTTAAAAAAAATATGACTTACAGTTAGATATATGTGAAACATGGTGGAAATGTTTTATTTCATTCAAAAAAATTCTTACCTTAAAAAAAAAATTCGCGAAGAACGGCTAAAAAAGCAGCGTTCTAATGTGGTTTCCCCCCTTTAGTCGATTTAAAATAGAAAAAAAGTCGATTACTTAATTCAGTGTCATCACAAAATTTTTATTTTTTATTCTTTTGATCTTTCACTGATTTCTAAATTTAATTATTTAAAACTTGAATAATTTCGTTAAATAAATATTTGAATACTTCTGGTTTGTTTTATACGGGAATAAAATTTAAAAAATTTCTATTTAAAACCTTCTGAAATTTAATAACTTCTAAAAATTACAACTTTAATTCTCTTAAAATTCAATTATTTTCTACCATTTTTAATCAAACTTCTTCTCGAAATCAATTATTTTTAATAATTTACCGAAAGTTCTTAGAGAATTCAATTATTTACAATTTTAAATACAACTTTAATTAGAATGTTTTCAGGATCTTAATTTTTGTCAAATAAATCTGTTTATATTGTGACCTTGGTTCCAAAGGACCCAAGGCAGTATAAACAGACAATATAAACAGATTTATTATTTAAATACAAAAATTCAGTTCTTTATAATGATTAATTAATTTTCAAAAAATTATAATAAAGAAATTCTTAAAATTAATTTTTCAAAAATATTTAGAAAATAATTTATGAAAGATAATAGTTTTTCAATTATATAGAATTGAAAATTTTCAAAACAATTGAAATTTGGTCAATTTTATTAAAAAAATAATTGAATTTTTAAAGAATTTAAATTATTAATATAAACGCGATTTTTCCAAAATTTTAATAAATCTAAGAGTCATATGTTGTTAAAATGATAAAAATAATAGTAAAAACTTTTAATGTTATTATTTTTTGTATGTAGGTATTTGAATTTTTGGAAATTTCTATTTAAAAATATTGAAAATAATTGAATTTTAATAAATTAGAATATGAAAATTCTAAGAAATCAATTATTTTCAAAATAGCAATTAAAATTCTTTTAAAGTTTATTTTCAAAAGTTTTTATCAAACACTTTTGAAAAAAATCCATTATTTTCAATAATTAAATTTTACAAAATTTCAATTATTGAAACTTTTTTATTGTAAATTTTGAAAATTTATTTAGTAATTTATAAAAATAGTAGAATTGTTTAGAAGATATTATTAAAAATTTTAGGAAATAAAATATTTGAAAATATTTAAATTCTTCCGAGAAATTCAATTAAATATGTTTTAAAAATAATTGAATTTTTGCAAAAAATTTTACTATTTATAAAAATAATTGAATTCTTCAAATGTTGATTTTCAAAAATTTTTAAAAATTACTTTAAAAAAAATCAATTATTTGCAATTAAATTTTACAAAATTTCAATATTTATTGAAACTCTTTTCAATTGTAAATTTCGAAAATAAATTGCATTTTATACTAAAAATTATTGCAATATTCGGCAAAAAAGTCGAAGAAGTCGTAATTTTTGAAAATAAGTCGAAAAAAGTCCCATTTTTTGAAAATAGTCGAAAATGTTATAATATCCGAGGCCTGTAAATACAAAAATAAATAAGTGATTGAATAACTGATTATTTTATAAAGTTGTACCTATTCTAATAAAGACTTTAGGCAGCATTATTAAAAAAATAATTCAATTCTTGTAAAGAATTTTAATAAAATTTTTGAAATATTTGCATTTTTCGAGGAATTTATGAAAATTTTATTTTAAAATAGTTGAAATCCTGCAAAGAATATTATTAAGGAGTTTTATGAAAATTTTTGATATAATTAAATTTTTGCGAAGAATTGAATCATTTTTTTAGATAATTGAATTTCTGCGAAGTATGTAATTATTTATTACGAAATTAATTGAATTATTACAGAGTTTTAAATAATTGCATTAAAAATAATTGAATTGCTACGAAGAATTTTAATACTCATGAAAATAATTCAATTCTTTAAAAGAATTGTATCACATTTTTTGATAATAATTTAATTCTTTTAAGGAAAAAATTTTAATTTTATTGAAAATAAATGAATTATTATATACAAATTTTATTAAAATTATTAAAAATTGTTGACTTTTTTTGGAAATATTTTGCAAATAAAAATCTTTTAATAATTAATTTTCATTTTGTGTGTTGAAAAAATCAGTGCTGTAAGTTACATTACTATAGTCTTCAAAATAATAATATGTAAGTACAATATAATCTCATTTATCTACTTTAGATGTATGTGCTTTACAAAATTATTTTAAATTACTTATCTACATCAATAAATTTACTAACATTACTGATTTTAGAAATTCCAAACAAATGATTCTTTAATAAATGAATCACACTATTATTAATATTATTAATATAAGGAGAAGACTGAGGAATGAGAAACTAAACTAAGTTTTGTACATTTTATATTTAATTTTTCAAATAAATTGAATTATTTATAATAATAGACGAATGTCACGTAGTCAACAAAGAATGATTTTTCTTACCTATATAATTTTTGACCGGGTGATAAATTCTACTTTATATATTAATATTATTAGTATAATATCAATAAGCCGAAAATACCACGTGTTTATTTTATGATTTTGAGGTTATGCGTCAAAAAATAATAAAATTACTTACAATTTTTGTTCTTTCACTACAAAAATTTGTAATAAATTTGAAGAAACTCTTTTTTTCTCATTCAGTAATAGAACCAAAATATTAACTATAAAAATTGACGGAAATATATTGAAAAAATCAAAAGGACACTGCACTTATAAATTATCATTTGTTGTCTTGAAACTTCTAGCTAATGACTACACTTACTGTAGCATATTCACATTCACGGCACCATCATCTGCGCAACTTTAAGGCGCATCCGTATATTGTAATTTGTTTTCTTTAAATGCACTTGAAATTGTTATATTTTTACTGTGCTTTGATTAAATTTAAAGATTGTTTTTCGATAAACAGGAAATGTATTTGTAACGCATATGAGGTTTACGCATTTCATTGTACAGAGAATTATCAAAACATCAAAATTTTAGCTTATCGCGTGCCGTCTTAGAATGCATATCGTTTGTATTCAGGAAGTTACGTCATTTTAGTCACAAAATCTTGACGTCATTTCTCCAGTTTGAATAATAACACGACTTTAGATGACTTTTATAATTTTTTTACAACAAAATGGGTAAACATAAATGTATTTCAAAGAAAGACTTCTTGTTTATAAAAAAGTAGATATATATATGTAACATAAGTTTAATAAGAATATGTTCTAAAACACAGAAATATCATGTATAAATTGCCTTAGAACTGACCAGTAGATGGAGCTATGAGCGAAAACAAAAATCAAGCGTGCTTTAACCAGAACTCAGAATTGTATATAGTATAGTATATATACAAAACGTTCACCGGTCGCCAGTAAGAGCACATGTCTTGTTCATTAATTTGCAGTGAAGAAGTTTCTCCCATTTTTCTCAAAATTTACATTCATATATGTATTGTTTGTCTTTGTGAAAAAGTGTTTTGTGTTTATATATAATAAATCAACTGAAAATTGTAAGTAATTATTTCATTTTGTAACTTTCATCTTTAAAATCATACATAAAATACACATAAGCGTAGCAGTCCTTTACGATATTTTATTTAAAAAAGTACTTCCCAATTATTACTTATTCGAGTTTCTACAAACTTCTAAAAAATTGTTTCAATAAGCTGATTTTAGTGATTCACAAGATTAAAAAATATTGTAAAATTTTAATTTAGTGAATAAATTGAAATTAAAAATATATTACAAAAATACAATTTTTTGTATACATCCAACTTACTTACTACTAAAATGATGATTCACTTTTTGTTTTAACCTAAAGTTTTAAATTTTCTAATTTCACAATTACATTAGAGAGGATTTTAATCTTAATTTCGCTATAGTTCAATTTGAGGATCAGACGGTGGAAGCGATTAGAATAGAATGGGCAGAAATTGACTCTGTAGGCAACATTTCAGAATCGTATTTCCCTCCAACCAAAAACAAAGCGTACTTAAAAGACATTCTGAAAAATAATCCACATACGGATGAAACATGGACTAATAAGGGAAAACTATGGCCCGTTATAAAAACTTTTCGTTTCGTCAGTATGTATCTTCTCAATTGTTTTTAAATTAAAAAATTCCTGATTTTAAATTCTAATAAAGGGAAAAATAAAGCAAATTATCGAAATTGAAATAGTGTAAATTATGTATCAAAAAAATTAAAATACTAACCTCTGGAAAAAAAGAGGGTGTAAAAAGGCCAAAGTCGGTCCAACAGAGTACCAGGAGAGAGGGGTACAATGTTGGGCTAACAATGGCACAAAGGACAAATCCTCTAACGTTGGTGGTCTATAGCGAGGGCTACCCAGATGTGGCGCTCACTGATGAGCAGTTTGGACTTCTTAGGAAGACCGTTGTGACGCTCACCTGTGAGGAGCCGGTCGAAAGGTGGCCGCGTTTTGAGACTTCCTTCTGCAGAGGAGGAGTCTTTATCTTCATCGCTTCCAACCCGGAGGCTGTGGAATGGCTGACAAAATGTGTGGCCGACCATGAGCCCTGGAAGGGAGCGAGGTTGAAAATTGGTGGGGTTGAGATGCTCCAAAGAATGGTAAAGGCTACTGCGTGGTTCCCGGGAGAAACGGCGGACGGTCTTGCGACATTTGGAGGCTTTCAACCCCACGTTGAAGACATCGACTTGGCGTTTGCTGAATGTTGATGGGTCTCAGGTGGCGAACAGGGGGGACAAGAGTTTTCTTCTTGTCTCTGGAATATGTCCCAGTAGCGTGGAGGGGTACAAAAGTTGTATTCATACCTAAAGCGGGCAAGAACGGTTATACCTCACCGAAGGAATTCCGTCCTATTAGCCTTACATCCTTTATCCTAAAATTAGTTGAAAGGTTGGTGGATAGATATATTCGCAGTGAGATTTTGGAGCGGTTCCCGCTACAAAAGGATCAATATGCGTATAGAGCGGGATGCTCTACGGAAACAGCTCTGGCTAGAGCAGTAGACCTAATTGATGGGCAACTGCAGAATCAGGGCTTTGCTGTGGGTGTTTTTATGGACATAGAAGGAGCTTTTAGTCAGGCCTCTCCGGAATCCATAAAAAGAGCTATGACAGCTTTTAATATTCCTACAGGAGTGGTTGATTGGACCTGTCATATGTTAAAAAACAGGAACCTCTTATCAACTAAAGGAGACTCAGTCCTGAAAGGGACAGTCAACTCTGGATGCCCCCAAGGAGGTGTTCTTTCACCCTTGCTCTGGTCCTTGGTAGTGGATGAACTACTGAGAATTCTGACCGAAGCAGGATACCATGTAATTGGTTATGCGGATGACATTTTGTTAATCGTTCGCGGTCCCCACCTTGAAGTTATACTCGAAGTGGCCCAAAAAGCGTTAAACCTGGTAGATAAATGGTGTGAGAAGGTGGGTTTATCTGTAAATCCGGGGAAAACGGAAGCGGTTATCTTTACCAGACGGTACAAGTGGAAAGCCTCGTGCTCACTTACGCTGTCCGGAAAAGAGATCAAATACACAGAGCAGGCAAAATATCTAGGAGTAATCCTGGATAGCAAACTGCTCTGGAAAAAGCATTTAGAGGAAAAATGTAAGAAACTTACAGCTGCTCTTTGGCAATGTAGAAGGGCCATTGGTGGTAGCTGGGGTCTCAAACCGGATACACTATTGTGGATCTATGAAGCAATTCTGCTCCCTAGGCTGACCTATGCTTGTGTGGTCTGGTGGGGTAGAGTTGAGCTAAAAACAGCACAAACAGAATTGGAAAGGGTAAGGGGGATGGTACTTAGAGGCATAACGGGGGCGGTGCGTACAACTCCCACTGCTGCCCTTGGTGCCCTCTTGGGGCTAGAACCCTTACACCTTACAATTAAAGCAGCGGCGGTTAAGGCTGCCCTGCGGTTGAGTGGTCCTGTGGGCTGCAGGGAGGTGGGCAGATGGCGTCTCCCAAAGAAATTGGTGAGAATCCCCCTTCTAAGTATGATTAGGGACAGAACTGTTCCTTTGTATCTCTTCGACAAAAAGTATAGGATTAATATACCTAGTAGAGAAGATTGGATAAATGGACTGACAAGTATTCCAGCTGACGGTGAAGTCTGGTACACAGATGGATCAAAAGGCGGGAATGGAGTCGGTGCAGGAATCTATCATGTAACCTCCCAAGTGGGACACTCCTTTAAGTTAGGGACCACTGTTACTGTGTTACAAGCCGAAATTGTGGCAATATTTTATGGTGCCTTGAAAAATTGTCACAACAAAGATATTTTTATCCTTTCGGATAGCAAGGCGGCCATTTTCTCCTTGAAACGATACGTATCAACATCACGGCTGGTCGGTGATTGTCATGAATCACTTAACAAACTAGCTGAAACGAACCGCGTTACCCTCCTGTGGATCCCTGGTCACAGTGGATTCGCGGGAAACGATAGGGCGGATGAGCTAGCCAAAGAAGGGGCTAGAAAACAACTTATTGGACCTGCACCTCCCATTGGTGTTTCCAACAAATGCTTGACACTGGAAATTAAACAGTGGATAGCTGCGGAACACCAAAGGGAATGGCAGGTAACTAAGGGCTGTAGACAAGCCAAGGTACTCATGGGAAGTAGTATTAACCCTATGAGGAAAGCGGAATTCCGCAAATTAAATAGAAAAGAGGCAAAGATCATAACGGGGCTATTAACTGGCCATGGTGATCTGCGCTATCATAGGCACAAAATGGGGATCCTAGATGACCCGAAGTGCCGTAGGTGTGGAGAGGAATATGAAACCCCGATACACATCTTGTGTCACTGCCCTGCACTTGTGAAGGAGCGGGAACACATTACGGGCTACTTCTTTCTGGGGGAGACCGTTATCGCTACCAGAAACCTGGCCGATGTCCTCCTGTTGTGGAAAGGACTTCGGATATAGGGGTGGTTATGGGGAACGTAAAGGGATTACCCAAGCGTTAGTGGCGTTGACCTGCAAGGTCCTAGGTCCACAACCCTCTTCTTAATAATAATAACTTCACAGGAAATTAAATTAGAATAAGAACATCCTTTTTAAGAAAAGCAGGGTGGCCACATGTCAGTAAAGTCAGTAAAGTCAGGGAAATGTCAGGAAAAAATTTTTTGTCAGGGAAATTAAGAAAATTGGGAATTTTTTCGACTTTTCTTCCAAACATTTCAAGTATTCATTTACAATTTTTAAAAATCAATTTTTGAAGAATTTTAATTGCAAATTTTGAAAATAATTGAAATATCAAAAATTTTAATGAAAAATCTTTAAAGGTAAATTTAAAAATGAAAGTTAATGAAAATTAGCTTCTAATTTTTTATAATTCAATGTTTTCAGTATTTTCAATTACATAATTCCAAAAATTCAAATACATACATACAAAAATAATAACATTTTTAAATTCTTTTTATTATTTTGGAGAATACAATCAAGTTCAAAATTTATAATTAAAAAAAAAAATTAATTAGTTTTTTAAATTATACAAAATTTTTTTTAAGGAATTCAATTATTTTTGAAAAATTACATTAAAAAATTTTTAAAAACTGATTATTAGAATTGTTTTATAATAATTTTTTAAGATTCAATTATCTTCGAACAATGTAAATAAAAATTTATGAAAACTTACTTTTTGGAGTTATTAAAATTTTTGAAAAATCATGGTCCTGTTTATAATTAAAATTCTTCAAAAATTTGATAATTTTTATTTACATTTTTCAAAAATTCAGTTATTTTTTAAAGATTTAACCAAATTTTAATTGTTTAGAAATTATTCAAAACTGAAAAACTATTATATTTATATAATTACAATTATTATAAAAAATTTAATTTTTGTATTTAAATAATTGAATTCTAGAAGAAATTTTGGGAAATTATTTAAATTAATTGATTCAGAGATGAAGTTTAGTTGAAAATTGTAGAAAATAATTGAATTCAGGAAGGGTTTTAATTGTAATTTTTAGAAATTATTCAAATTCATCAATTTTACCCATTTTCCGTAAACATTCATATTTTCCTTTAAAAAGAATTTTGTCAGGTAAAGTAATTTTAATGTCAGTAAATTGTCAGGGAAATGTCAGGAAAATTGATAAACTGAAACTTGTGGCCACCCTGAAAAATTAGATTATTATGTTAAGCATATAGCTGACATTATTCATCATTTGGTAAAAGCGTTATCCTATCATGTAATATTGTTTTAATTTTTTCTTTTTTAAAAAATTATTATAAATATAATTTATTATTATTCATTTATTATTATAATATAAACATTATTATTATTATTATTATTATTATTATTATTATTATTATTATTATTATTATTTTTTTTTTGCTTAGGGAATTTTGGGAAATCTGCCTACAGATACCTTAGACTCCGCACTCCAAGGTTATGTGGGGTTGGTGTATTATTATTATTACTAGCAGAGCTACGCGCGCTAAAGCGCGCGCAATATTTCTGTTTTTGTCTTATGATACTCAAGACCTTATTTTATTGTGTGTATATAAAAATGTGACTAAGACTTTCTGATCCGTTTTTTTCTTCTTCTGAAATATTAGAAAAAGATTACAAATTTGTTTAAAGCATTTAAAAAAAACATAAAACACGAAAACCAAAAATTAAATTTAACACACTGAACAGTTTTACGACATAAATATAATAATATTTTTTTATTTTTATAATTATTTCTTTAAATTGTCAGTTTTCTGGAAAAATGTATTATTTCAAGAATTCGTTATCAGCAAAAAAGATTTGAAAGTCACCCAAGTGCGAAATTAAAAACGGCCCAAAACTGGCCAGTGACGGCATAGTCAGTGCCTACTCTTGGCAGACAATAGTGGCCCGACTGTCGGGAGGTTAACCGCGGTAGGCCGTCGGCAGCCAATCATCGGCCGATTCTCGGTAAACATTAATGGCCCATTATTGGCTGCCATTACTCCCCAGTGTTGACAAAATTAAAAAAAAATATATTTTTTATTTAATTAACTAATTAATTTATAATATTTATACAGCTTATTTCCCTAAATTAAACGCAAACTTACAAATATTTGAAAAATTCTTACCGCTCGCGGGGATCGATACCTGAACCTGACGCACCACAGCCTAGCACTCTGACCACTCTGCTACTCTGACTTGAAGTCGAGAAAGCAAAAGGGTTCTTATAAGCTACACTACACTGGCCGATACTGTGCCATTATTGGGCCGAGCTACGTCCCAATATTGGCAATTATAATTTGCCATCATAGATACAAAATGATAGAAATTAATGTGCTATTCCTGGGCCAAGCTACGTCCCAATTCTGGCAATTATAATTTGCCATCAAAGACACAAAATTTTTGCCACTAATGTGCCATTAATGGGCCGATGGTCGGCACATCACTGGCAATTGATTTTTGCCATTAAAGATTGATCAACTTTGCTATGAATGTGCCATTATTGGGCCGAGAGCTGACCCAGTCTTAAAAATTTGAAAATCTGACCATCGGCGCCATCATTGGCCCATCAATGGGACATTTGAACACCAGTAATGGCCCAGTAACTACTGCCAATTCTCGGCAGACATTACTAGACCAATGATGGGCCATTTTTGCAGTCTTGGCATTTCGCACTTGGGCAGTTACAAAACATGCCTTTTTTAAACTCGTATAAACTATTCTATATTGTACAATGTTTATAAAACGTTAATGCAATTACAGATCTTCTTCAAGATGATAAGGAGGTTCTTTCGCAAATAGAATTAACATTACCAATTTGTTGAAATTTGTACCACTGTTAGATAAAGGTTTTAAAAAAATGTAGTTAAATTTTTGACCTGTTGGTACTTGTGAAAAAAATTATAAGCGTCTTTGTTTTTAACTTTTAACATTGAGTTTTGTGAGAATTTGAGTACATTTTCAAACATATTTACTCACCACAAAGTACTTAACATTAAGAAATTAATGAAACATTTTTTAATACGAGACAGATATATTGATTAAGTATCTGTTAAAAAAAGTGCCATTAGGTACCTGTGAGAGTTGCAATAAATTAATTTGTAAAAATATTTTATGTTTTATACAGTATATTGATCAGTTATTTAAACGTCTGGCAACATTGCACACAATTTTCGACTCAAAACTAAATGTAAACAAGTCATACCAAACATTTGCAACACGACTAAAGAAATACAGTGTTGCCAGACTTTCAAAGTACCAAGCAAGTCAAATTACAAAATAATGGTTTTTGTTTCGATTAGTTCAGTCAAGCGATAGAAAAACTTTATATAAATTCATTATACATTAGAAGAATTATTTTATTGAAGTATTCTTCCTTCTTTGGCAAATCATTGACACCGAGATTTATTGATAGTCATGATATAAGCCGAGTATAAGCTTAGGGGCCGTCCATAAACCACGAGGACAATTTTTTATTAATTTTCGATCCCCCAATCTGATATGGAACAAAAATTTTTACTTTATGCAATTGACCTTAATTTTGTCACTCGGTGGTTTTTAGGGACTCTGCTTACGAATTTAATGTAAGTTTTCATAAATTTAAAATGGTGGATCCAATATGGCAGAATTTTCTTTTAAATTTATGCAATTCACCTTAATTTTGTTACTCTGGAGTTCTAATACCAGTCACGTAGCTATTAATGTCCTAGGAGCGCTCACTGAAAATTGACTTCTGTTTTAGCACTTGCGTCGACGCACGACCAGCGAGCGTGTATAGAAAAAAAATTTTTAATTTCTCTTTCCCATATTATATTTCCCACTTTGAAATTTTGAAAACAAACATCGTATTTGTAATCAGCGACCCTAAAAACCACCGAGTGACAAAATTTAGATCAATTGCATAAAGTACAAATTTTGTTCCATACTAAATCCGCCATTTTTAATTATGGGAATCTAAAATCGAATTCGTAATCAGCGACCACGAAAACCCCTGAGTGACAAAATTAAGGTCAATTGCGTAAATTTTAAAAAATTTGTCCGACATATTGGATCCGCCAATTTGAATTTCTTAAAAATAACATTGAATTCGTAATCAGCGACCCCAAAAGCCTTCGAGTAAGAAAACTTAGGTGAATTTAATTACATTTTGGTATTTTGAAAAATAGTGACCAACCCTTTCAAAATTTCCTTCATATTTGACGTCATATTTGGTCCGCCATATTTAAATTTTAAATTCTAATTTACGTTTCTTAAAAGTATACAATTTTTGTGCTTCTATGGATAAGAATTGAATATTATTCACGCACGTTCAATTGGTAAAAAATTATCAAACTTGAAAAAATGAAATTTCTTTTGTGTTATTGAAATTAAAACAGCCATATTTAATTTTTGGGTTGAACAAAATTCTTTTTTTCACACCGGAATCGAAAAGAACACACTAAATACCTATAAAAAATATACTTGCGGTATAAAATATGATCCGTTTTATTCATAAAAGTATAGGTTGAAATTGCGCAAAGAATTTTCTTATTTTAGGCGTTAATGGGTTAATCAATATCACCGAAATGGCGAAATTGTCAAAAGTGTTGTGTGTAGTATATATACCTTATTTTTAAACAAATATCTATTCTCAAAATGAGCCTAAGGGGCAAACCGGACATAGGATATTTTCATTGTATCAGAGTTTCATGAAAATTATTATAAATTAGAATGTTTTTTTCATTAAAATATTTACTTTTAACGATAAATAATTGTCTTCCAATGGAAGCGTTCATAAATGATGTCACGCAATTTTTCGGGATTTTAGACCACCCCTCCCCCCTGTCACGCAATTTCACATGTAAAAATACATTGTGTCACGTTTAGTAGAGACCCCCCTACTCCCAAAAACGTGACATCATTAGTGAACGCTTCCAATGAGAATTAGACCCTTTAATATTGTTTCCCTGATAATTTTAAACATTTTTGTTTGGTATTAAAAAAATTATTTATTTAATTAAAGTCCAATCCTGTATTATTATTAACATTATAACAACCATTGTTCACATGATTCTTTATGTTTGTTGTTATAGTAGATTATACAAATGCAATATTATAGATAAAAATCCTAACTGGTCGGTTTACCCCAGGGGGTGGGTCAAGCCGGTCAGTTGGCAAAATTTTTTAAAGTTAACGCATCAACTAAACGATGAAAGATAAAGTATAGGTGTCTGGGGAAAAATGTTGCACAATTAAATGATCTTTCAAACAACACATCGAAAAATGAAATCGGTTGATTTATTTAGTCACATGAGTAAAAAACCGTTAGTATGGCTTTTATGCCCCACTGTATATTAACACCATAGACAGGGAAATGTCATAAAAAAAAATTTTCAGAAAAATTAAGAAAATTGAGACTTTTCTCGACTTACTTTAAAAAATTGCCACTTTTCGTCTTTTTATTCAAACTTCAAACATCAAAATACCACAATTTTTAGTAAAAAAGTGCAAGTTATTTTAATTTTGATAATGCGAAAAGTAACTATAAACAAATTATTAAAGAATTGTTTTTGAATCATTTTTAAGACATAATTTAATTTTTAAAATGTAGGGGAGACTGGGGCGAAAAGTTAAACTGCCAAAACTGTTAAAATTCATTATCTTTCGAACGGGAATAGTTAGAGCATTGCAATTTTAATTATAGAAGGGTGTTATCACCCTAAATACATGGCCGGAGTTGTGTGCAATTCTGTTAATTTTTGTGGTGCCTATATTAAAAGTTTTATTCAACCTACTTTTGAAAATTTTTTCGAAAAAGAAAATATCAACTTTTAAGTATATTTTTTGCATTTATCCTCACCGCAATTTTTTTACTTTATTATTTGGGTCCCCCGAAGAGATACCTGAAGGTATTTGCTAAATATCTTTAGTCAGATTTTTTATATTTGTTTTTAAAGCCAAAAACGCATCCTGGGGCGAAAAGTTAAATGTATTTTTACATGTTATTACAATTTTTTTTTTATTTTTCGTTTTTTTGGGTTTATTTGTTTAAAAATATTTATTTAACATTGGGCAAGTACTCTGTCAAAAAACAAAACCGTTTACATGAAATAAACGAAAAATTTTTTTTTTCTAAATTTCAATTTTTTAACTTTACAACTATTCTAAAGCTTTTGTTAAGTAAACAAAGATCCTTTATTTACTAAATTACTTGTTTACGTATACTTTAACTTATCTACTACTTATCACCTATCAGAAAATAGTTTTAGTAGGCTAAGAATAGAATTTAAAAAAAACAAAATTTTCAAAAAAGTACAAAACATGTATTTTTAGCGAAAATATCAGGAATTTTTTTATTGACAGTTGTAGAGGACAAGTTGCCCTACAATATTGATATACAAATATTTGCATCTAAGCGGCTTATATTGCCAAAAAAATCATTTATGCAAAATTTAACTTTTCGCCCCAGTCTCCCCTATGTGTAATAAGCATCTTTTTGAATAGCTGAAATTTTGTAAAATTTATTTGAAAAATAATTAATTTCTTTTAAGTATTTTGTTATAATTTTTAAAGAATAAAAAGTCTTTAAAGACCTATATAAAAATGAGAATTATTGAAAATTAGCTTCTAATTTTTTAAAAATTAATATTTTCAGTATTTTCAATTCACATTTCCAAAAATCTAAATACATACAAAAATTTAGAATTATTTTTAACATTTTGGAAAAAACATTTATATTCAAAATTTTAATTGACATTCATCAAAAAATTAATTTTTTTAATATTACAAAAACTCTTTTAAAGAAAACAATTAAAATTTGGTAAAATCTTTTAAAAATTATAGAATTTTTATTAAAAAATATTAATAAAAATGATCAAATTTTTGGAGAATTTTAATTATAAACAGGACCATAATTTCTTTAAAAATTCAGTAAGTCCAAAAAGTAAATATTCATAAATTTTTAATTACATTGTTCAAAGAAAATTGAATCTTAAATAATTATAAGAATTAGTTTTTAAAAATATTTGCGATTGTTCACAACCGGAGGCGGCGTGGGGGTCAAAAATTGGTGAAAAATTGCCTATTTGGTTTATGGAACAACGACAAAATTTATACCTCTCACTCGTACCTCGTTCTCGATCTCCCTCTCTTTCACTCCTTAATCTATCTGTGAGTGAAGAAAGAAAAATAATTAGCCAATAAGGAAATAAGACGCCCATTTCGTATTTTGGCTTGAAAGTAAAATTCCCCACTTTTCCTTCCCCTATCAAATTCTGTTCCTCTCTTTCTACCTGACACGGAAAATGGAGAAAACATGATACCCCCTTCTAAACCCAAAAGTGGGCATTACTTTCTTAACTATTCGTCTCTTTTTCCTTCCTACACTAAACTAAAAGGAGAGACAATACCTCCCTCCCTCTCTTTCTCTCTCACTGTGAACAGAATATATAAGGAAAGACTAACTTAATATATATAGATATAATAATAATATTCGCCTCTCTTTCGCTCCTACTCTAAACTAAAAGGGCAGGCGATACTTCCCTCTCTTTCTCTCTATCAATCTTTCTCTCTCACTGCGGACGGAATGTACACGCTCTGGACAGACTGAATGAATTCGAAGATTATTATAGTTAATTATTATTATTATTATTATTTTTTTTTTGCTTAGGGAATTTTGGGAAATCTGCCTACAGATACCTTGGACTCCGCACTCCAAGGTTATGTGGGGTTGGTGTATTATTATTATTATTATTATTATTATTATTATTATTATTTTTTTTTTTTTTTTTTGCTTAGGGAATTTTGGGAAATCTGCCTACAGATACCTTGGATTCCGCACTCCAAGGTTATGTGGGGTTGGTGTGATAAAACAAAAGGAGATAAAAAAAAGAAAAATAAATATATAAAATAGTAAATTTAATAAACTGGCGACCTACTGCCAGCCCGACCCACTAAAACCCGTAACCCTTCTTCTGGAGCCCTTTACCCTCCCTCGGAACTGTCGTAAGACTTTAGCCTTCGAGGGTGGCGCTCCAACTCTGTCGCTAATGTGACTTTCTGCTTTTCTCTGCGGTTATCCTGCGTTAATAGTTAAAAAATTTAAAACTATTTCAATATAAAGCGGAATTAACAGCACAACAATAATTAAAAATAACAAATGTGTAATTAAGTGTAAAAAGTCAAAAGATAAAATTATAAACGGATATATAAAAAAAAGAAAAAATAAACGCGTATAAAAAATTGAAAACATAAAACTGTACAAAGATGAATAATAAAAAAAAAACACAAACAATTAAAAAATGTATAAGGACAAATAAATCACAAAATAAATTAATAAAAAACAAACGAATAAATTAAAAGCTGTTTAAATTACGCTTTTTGGCGGCCGTCGAGATCCTTCCTCGACATAACCGAGATTATGAAGTTCTCGACTTGCCGACAATTCTCCTCTGACTGGGTCATCAGCGATACCATGTTCTCCGGTGTAACTTGACTGTTTACACCTTCGAACATGGCCCGCCTCTCCAAGTCCCATTTCTTGCATGAGAAGAGGGTGTGCTCCGCGTTGTCCTCAGGGAACTGGCAATATGCACACACCTCGTTCTCGCGTAATTTAAAGCGACACAGGTACGAGTTAAAACACCCGTGACCTGTGAACGCCTGAGTCAAGTAATAGGAAACCTGACCGTGTTTCCTATTTATCCAGGTGGCGAGTGCCGGGATAAGGCGATAAGTCCATCGACCTTTTACCTCACCATCCCATCTTTCTTGCCATCTTTCTATGAGCCTGTGCCTCGCTTCTTTGCGGATTAGGCCCTTGCTTGGTCTTAATTCCTCATTCAAGGAACTGCTTTCTTTAGAAAAGAGAAACATTTCTTCCCTTTCCCTCGCCAAAAGATCTGCTGGCGGGACACTTGCAAGGACCTGCACAGCACTCGTAGATACCGTCTTATATGCAGAGATGATACGCGTTGTTATCGATCTCTGCGCAGACAGTATCTTTTCACAGATGGTCACACATCTTTTACTCCTCAGGGATGGGGCCCACGCTGGTGCTGCATAGAGCATTTTAGCGTGGGCGACACTCGCCACCAGTCTTCTTTTTTGTTCACGGGGTCCGCCAACATTTGGCATTAGCCGTGAAAGATTAGCCGCACACTCGATCGCCTTATTTGACGCCGTAGCCATGTGGTGGTGGAAGTTTAACCTTCCATCTAACTCCACACCAAGATATTTAATTTGCTTACTCCACTTGACCTCAAATCCGTCTATCACGATTCGTGGGAGCTCATAACCACCTCTGTCTGTGACCAGCAGTGCCTCGGTCTTTTCCAGGGCCATTTCAAGACCTCTGGTATCCAGCCAGCTTTTAGCTAGTCGCAGACATTCGTTCACCAATGTCCCAAGAGCCTCCTCACTTTCGGCAGTGCACACGAATAATGCGTCGTCCGCAAAGCCGATGATCACCGCACCTTCGGGCAGATCCATTCGCAGAAAATCATCGTAAGATACATTCCATACAAATGGACCCACCCTTGAGCCTTGAGGAGCCCCACGCTGCATCTCTTCCTTGAGAGTGCAGGTGTCTCCCTCATATATAACCCACCTGTCGCTAAGATAATTATCCATTATCCGCAACAAGTAGGGCGGCATGTTTTTCTTTTCTATCGACTCGATGAGATCTTTCCATCTTGCGGAATTAAACGCGTTACGTATGTCAATTGCTACCAACGCGCAGAAGCACTTCTTTTTCCCAGGTCCCAATTTGTTTTTTCCTGCTTTGGCTATGTCCACAACTGCCTGGATGGCATCAACTGTGGACTTGCCTTTACGGAAACCAAATTGGTGATCGGACAGACGATTCTCTTCGGTCAAGTGGCCTTGCATTCTCTGCAGAACCATATCCTCTAGAAGTTTACCCATCGTATCTAGCAGGCATATAGGCCTGTACGATGAAACCTTATCTAGAGGTTTCTCACCTTTCCTTAGGAGGACTAACCTCTGTCGCTTCCAGTCGCGGAAGAACTCTCCTCTCTCAAGGCAAAGATTGAAGCATCGAAGCAGAATCTGGGGTAAAGTGTCGATTACCAACTTTAGGATCTCGTTACTTATCCCATCGATTCCAGGCGCCTTGCCTGTTTTCAATCTTTTGCCTGCTTTTTGCAGTTCACTAAGTGTGAAGAGTTCTTCCTCTTCGACTTTGCAAAAACTCCAGTCCCTTCTAAGGTATGGCTCCGCAGGAGGAAACAAAGAACTTATTATCTTTCTGACCCAATCGGGATTGTCCAGGCCGGGGGTCTTTTGCCTCGTCACTAATTTCTTAGTTACGATTTTAAAAGCCAGACCCCATGGGTCCTTATCGACTTCCTCGATTAGGTCCTTCCAGCTACGGCGTCGCGACTTGCGGATCTCTTTCTTGAGGTCCTTTTTCGCCTCCTTGAAAGCCTCTTTCAGCAAGGGATCTCCCTTAGATCGGGTATATGTCCTTCTTGCTTTGAGGCATTCCTTTCTCAAGGAGGCTAGCTCCTCTGACCACCAGTGCAAGGATTTTCTTACTGGAGTGGCGCCTTTGCGTGGCATTGACGCATTGCAAGCGGTGACTATCATGTTCCTCACCGCTCGCACCTCCCCATCCAGACTGCTCGGCCTCTTCACCCAGCCCAAGTCCTCAATTAAAAGGGCTTCTCTTAGGGACCGGCCGAACTTTTCCTTGTCGAGTCTCTTCATATTCCACGAGGAGGTTTTGCGACTAGGAGCATCCTGTCTTTTTCCTCCTCGTGTGTCTCCCATAGAGACTGAGAACTCAATGTACTGGTGGTCACTTGCGGTATATTCCTCTGAGACCCGCCAGTCGGTTATGCGGCTAAATAGTTTAGACGATGCGATTGTTAGATCTATAATTGATCCGATCGCACCTCGTCTAAAAGTCCATGTATTGCCTCGGTTTACTGCCAATAAGTCGTTTCTGGAGATCATTTCTCCAATACGAATTCCTCTCTTGTCGAGTCTCGTCTCACCCCACTCTGGCGACTTTGCGTTAAAATCACCAGTGATGATGACATCCAGCCTGGATTCTGTGAGGCTCGATTCTAGGTCTTCGATATTGGCTTCGAAGTTTGTCAGTGGGTCGTTGGGTGAGAAGTAGCAGCTATACATACGTATATTAGCCACCTCTATCCACACGAACCCACTGCTCGTCTCCAGAAACTTGTCAACCCGCAATTCTGGGTTGCACAGCTTTATGGCGGCTCTCTTCGCCTTATCCTGATACCAAGGGGCGAGATCGCTTCCTTGATACTGCTCACTGCAGAACAGGATATCGACCTCATTTTCCCTTGCTGTTTGCATTAGGAGCAACTGTGCATCCTTACTTGTATGCAAGTTGACCTGCAAAAATTTTAAGGATTTGCCCTTTTAATCTTTTGCAGTTCTTCTCTGTAAACCGGGCAGGCTCTCTTTTCGGAATCGTGATCCGTCTCTGGCTTTCCCAGGTCCAAGCATGTAAGGCACTTCGGCTTAACTTTACAGCTCTTCGCGAGGTGTCCCTCTCCGCCGCATCTCCGACAGTTTTTGCTTCTGTCGGGGCCTTTGCAGGTTCGGGTTGAGTGTCCGTATGCTAGGCACTTTTGGCACCTAGCTACTTCAACATGCTCGCGAATTGGAGCATTTATCCAGCCGATTTTTATTTTACCAAGCTTTAGCAGAGTGTTACTTTCTGCCTCTGTCAGACGTACCAGAGCAACCTTAGTTCCTCTGTATCGCGGCAAAAGTCGACACTCCATCTTCAGGTCGGGTTTACCCAGCTTTTCTCTTAGTGCTGCAGTTACCTCATCCTCTGAGGTGGCTTCGTCCAAATCCTTAATCTCTAGAGACCTTTTATTCACTAGAGGTGTGACCTCAGCTTTACCATGCAGGGCCGAAGACAGTGCATCTGCAAATTTTAAGGTCTCTCCGCCCTTTTTCACTATCACGAGAACCTCCTGTTTAAAGGTTCTCCTGATTTTCCGGATCACGGTACCCGTATCTTCTGGGTTTACCTTTGCTTTTAGCAGCGGCAAGATACCCTCATAAAGCTTTGGGTCGCTTGCCGTAATTTTAACAGCTTCCGTGCTCCTCAGCTTCAAAGGGGGCTTCGGAAGCTCTTTTTTCTCACCTGAGGGTTTCTCTTTTGGAGTCCGTTTCTTTTTGCTTTTAACAACTTTGAAGCCGTCCCCATTGTCCGCTCCGTCCTTTAAAACGGTCTCAGCATACGAACTCCCCATTACCAGGACTCTATTTCCACTTGCGGAACTACCTAATGGCTTTACTTCGCAAGTGGAAGTCCTCTCTCTTACTCCTCTCTGTCCCTTGTTAACAACAATCTTTCCGTTAACCACCGGGGGGGAGCCGCGGGAGTGGGAGGAGGAACGAGAATTAGTTCCTCCTCCCCCTCCCGCGAATCGTCCCCAGTGATTACTCCAGGTTAACCTCTTCTTCCGTCCACATCTTTTGTCTTCATTACCGAGGTAATGAAGAACTCGATGTGGCGCCAAGAGTCTGCGCTTTGGAGCATAGTTGAGACCATGTCATCAGCGGTGAATTGAGTTTTCACCGCGTCAAACATGGCCCGTCTTAGCTCACTCCATTGCCCGCAGGAGAAGAGAGTGTGTTCCGCGTCGTCTATTTCAGCGCCGCAATACACACATTTCGCCTCTTCTCTGATCTTAAATCTATGAAGGTACTGACCGAAGCAGCCGTGACCAGTCATCGCTTGCGTAAGGTAATAGCCAACCTCACCGTGCTTTCTTTCTAACCAGGTGGCGAGGTGGGGAATCAGGCGGTATGTCCACCTTCCTTTGGATTCCCCATCCCATCTTGCCTGCCAACTATCGACTAGTCTGATTCTTGCCGATTTGCGGATAGCCATCTTTAGGCTACCGCCGCTCTGTTGTTCCTGCGAGACAACTCGTTCTTTATTGAGCTGAAAGACTTCCTGTCTTTCTCTTGCCAACAAATCTGTTGGCGGTGTACTCGCAAGAACTAGAGCAGCGCAATCAGACACCGTCCTGTAGGCTGAGATTACTCTCCGTGCGCTCCCTGTCTGCACAGAGAGCAACCTGTCCAAGATGGCGTGGGTCTTAAGGGCATCAGCCCATACAGGGGCAGCATAAAGCTGCTTTGCTAGACCCACGGTCGCCACCAAGCGCCGCTTCTTTTCCCTGGGACCACCGATGTTGGGCATTAACCTAGATAGGTTACCCATACATTCGGCGGCCTTGAGTGCTGTGATGTTCACGTGAGGACCGAAGCTTAACCTTCGGTCCAACGTCACTCCCAGGTACTTAAGTTGATTTCCCCATGAGACTTCAGTTCCTCCTATTTTCACCTTTGGGGCTTCAAAAACTCGCCGGACTGTAACAAGCAGAGCCTCGGTCTTCTCTAAGGCCATTTGCAGGCCATGACGAGACAACCAACGCTCTATTCGTCGCAGACTTTCATCGAGTTTTATCTCGAGGAATTTGGTTTCCTGCGCTCTACACACCAGAAGTACGTCATCTGCAAAGGCTTTCAGGATCGTGTCTTCGGGCAGCTCCATTCCCAGAAGATCGTCGTACATGACGTTCCATATGAATGGACCCACCTTAGACCCCTGTGGTGCCCCGCAGGTCATCTCTTCCTTAAGATGGAACACATTGCCTTCGTACACGACCCATCTGTCGCTGAGATAGTTGTCTATCATTCGCAACAGATAAGTCGGCACTCCTTTGCGTCTCATTGACTCAATGCAGATGTCCCATCTCGCGGAATTGAACGCATTCCGGATGTCGATGGAAACAAGAGCACAGAAACCCTTCCTCTTCCCCTGATTGACTTCCTTTGCCAGTTTCACAACAGAGAGTATTGCATCAACTGTTGACCGGCCTTTCCGGAAGCCAAACTGGTTCTCTGATAGGCTATTTTCGCCTACCAGGATTCCCTGAAGTCTTTCTAGAACCATCCCCTCTAGAAGTTTGCCCATCGTGTCCAATAAACAAATTGGTCTGAACGATGAGACTTTATCCAGAGGTTTATCGCCTTTCCTAAGGAGAACCAACTTTTGCGCTTTCCAGTCGCTGAGGAACTCTCCGGCTTTTAAACACGCATTAAAGACGTTGAGAAGCAACTCTGGGTATACCGCGACGACCTCTTTTAGGATCTCGCTTGGTATTCCATCCCTGCCTGGCGCCTTGCCATTTTTCAACGCCCTTGCCGCCTTTTTAAGTTCTTCAAGCGTGAAGAGCTCCTCCATCTGTACTACGCAAGTATAGTCCTCCCTGGGGCTCGGTTCCACATGGGGAAACAGCGCTCTTATGATTTTTTGGACCCAAATCGGATCGCCTAGACCAGGGGTTTTTTGTCTTGAAACTAATTTCTTAGTTACAATTTTAAACGCCAAACCCCATGGATCATTCTCGGTCTTCCCGATTAGGTCCTTCCAGCACTTTCGCTGGCTACTCCTTATAGCCTGCTTGAAGATTCGCCTGGCTTTATGCCAATCTTCTTGCAGCGTGAGGTCTCCCTTCGAGTGGGTATATTTCCTCCTCGCTGCATTGCATTCTCTCCTTAAGCGGGCTAATTCATCGCTCCACCAGTACAGAGCACCCTTCCTAGCTTTTGTTTGGCGCCGGCGAGGCATGGAGCAGTTGCAAGCATCCGCTATAATCTGCCTCGCCTCTTGCGCTATACCCTTTGCAGAAGTTGGCTCCTTCTGCCAGCCGGACCTCTTGATGAGGCGAGCTTCGGCCAGGGTCTTTACCAACTTCTCCCTATCTAGTCTCCTGAGGTTCCAAGAGGATTTCTTTTTGCCCTTTTGTGGACGATTGCACCCTCCCTGCTCTTCCTCGGAGACTGAAAACTCAATGTACTGGTGGTCGCTCATGGTCACCTGATCCAGCACCTTCCAGTTCTTTACTCTGCGGGCCAGGCGAGGAGATGCAAAAGTCAGGTCAAGAATTGACCCTGACGCTCCTCGCCTAAAAGTGAGCTGTTTGCCCCGGTTCATCACCACCAGGTCATTCGCCGAGACCATATCGGTGACCAAGATTCCTCTCCTGTCCTGGCGGGTCTCCCCCCATTCCGGCGACTTACTATTGAAATCTCCCGCAATGAGGACATCCCCGCCGAAAGCTTTTACGCTTTCCTCAAGAGAGCGAATCTCGGTGTCGAACTTCTCAAGGGGATCGTTTGGGGAGAAGTAGCAGCTATAAATACGAACACCCGCCACCTCCACCCAAACGAAGCCCTTATCCGTCTCGAGGAAATCGCCTACAACGATGTCCGGGTTGCAAACTTGTATCCCGGACCTCCCTGATGCGTCCTGAAACCAGACAGAGAATTGTGGCTTTCTATACTGCTCACTGAAGATCAGTATATCGGCCTTCCCCTGCCTGGCAGTCTGCATCAGGAGGTCCTGCGCGACTCTTCCTCTTCCGAGGTTAACCTGGAGGACCCCGAACTTTAGCTTTCAAACCAGACAGGATTCCCCAATAAACTGGGCAAGCCCTGCTTCCCGGAAGGTGGCTTATCTCCTTGGACCCCTTGTCGGAGCAAGTCATGCAACTAGCTGGGCTCTTGCAGGACCTGCTCTTGTGATCCAGGCCACCACACTTCCAACAAGCGTTCCTTCGATCTGGGCCACCGCAGCCCCGTGCCAAGTGGCCGTAGCAAAGGCATCTAAAGCACCTATCTACTTCCACTCTAGCCCGGATTCTGCAGTTAACCCAGCCGATCTTAATGCGACCGGTCTTCAAAAGCGACTCCGCGTCCGCATCTGGCAGACGCAGAATCGCCATCTGCGTGCCGCCGTACCGAGCAACTAGATGGCAAGGCACTTCCAAGTCGGGCTTGCCCAGACAACTCCGTACTGCCTTTTGTACTCCTTCTTCGACTACGGTTTCGTCGAGGTCAACGATTTCTACCGACCTCGTCGAGACCACAGTCGTGACTTCCGCCTGACCTTTGAGGACAGTAGCCAGCTCACTGCTGAACCGCGTAAGATCCTGCCCCTTCTTAAGAACCAGAAGAACTTCCTTCTTTCTGGATCTACGGACTGACAGGATCTCAACGTTGTTTTCAACAGGGCTGACCCCTGCGAACATATCATCCATGATCTTGCCATAATCTTCCTCTTTCTTGGCGCTTATTTTTATGGCATCTGTGTCCCTTCTCTTTTTTTTTCTTTCCCCGGGCTTTTTTTTGGGTCCCCCCTCTGGGTCTTCCCCAATTTTTTCTTTCCCACTTTTCTTTTTTTTCTTTTTCCTTTTCCCTGTGGCCTTAATCCAGGTATCCCCATCATCCCCAGCGGTTTCCCGAACCTCATCAGCAGATGGCTCTCTATCAATCTGCCGAGGTGACTCGGACCCCTTTCCTTTCTTCGAAACCCTATCCTGGGGTGTCGTTGAAGCCCCCCTCTTCTTTTTATTTGAGAGGGGAGTCCCCATAGGACTATTGGCATGCTTCGGGATATTTCTTCTTGCCTTTAGGAGGAGAGGGCCAGCTTCTAGTTTTTTAAAAAGCTCTCCCCCCTCCTCTTTTAAATCCCTGGCAATGCCGGCGGCACTTTCACTAAGGTGAAAGGCCTCCACGGCACTGTCCTTTACTGGCTTCGGGTTGTTCTTCAGGATGCCCTCCTTCACAACTTTAAGGGCCCTGGACATTTCCTCCGAAACTTTGCATTGCCTCTCCATAAGAAGAAGCATCTTCTTAAATCCCTCAATCAACAGGGATGTATTTGTTTGCCTTGTAATGGAGGCAAAGGTTTCTACAACCTCTGTCTCCATTTTTGAGTCACCGTTATGGTCAGAAGGACCAGTGTGCTGTTGGCCACCCCCAAAATCCGTGGGCCTTGCGTCGACCACCGAGGCTTTCACCCGATCGGAATCGACGGCAGGATTACCCTCTGTCGAGGTACCTGCTTGGGGTATAATGTTGTTTACATCACACATTTCCATTTTAAACTTGAAAAAAGACTGACTTATATGGGGTGTGATTTGTGTATCGTGTGTATTGTGTTGTGATTAATGTGTAGGTGTTGTAATTGTGTGTAACCCATATATGTGTTAGAATAGTGTACATTTGTTGTGTACTGTGTCTGACGGACCAGAACGACCATGCACATCCCCCGTCTCTCATGCGTATCTCACATTCACGGGGGTAGCGCGTTTATAGCACCCCCCCACATGCAGAAAAAAGGAAGAAACCTCCGCAAAATGTTCCTCTTTCATTCCACATTCTCTTTCATACATCAGTCTCAATTCCATTGAGACAAACCGGATACCGCCAAGGCTGGCCTATTGGACAGACTTCCGGTTCCATAGTGTCATCAATAGAAAAGAGACTGCCCAATCGTGGAAGCGGCCGTCTATAGGCTACTCTGGTTCCGCATTTAGGGCAGGGGCCGTTTATAGGCTACTCTCCTGCCCACATGTACTCCTTCATACACATTTGTGGAAGCGGCCGTTCATAGGCTACTCTGCTTCCCATTCATGGAAGGGGCCGTTTATAGGCTACTCTCCTTCCCTTTCATGCTCTGAATATACCGAACACTTTGGTTCGGATTCTCCTTTGCCCAAACAAAGGGATAAACGCATTTATAGCGCACCCTACGTTCATACTGTACCATTCACACAGACGAGGAATATACACGGACGCACCAGTCCGACAAACTACCCTCCTCCTCCTCCAAACTACTTCACCCATGTACACGCATATACGTAAAAAAAAAATACATAAATGAGTATAAATGCGTATAGAAGATGGAGTCCCGGGCTTGGGACACGGTTCTAAGCGGAGTTATTATTATTATTATTATATTATTATTATTATTATTATTATTATTATTTTTTTTTTTTTTTTTGCTTAGGGAATTTTGGGAAATCTGCCTACAGATACCTTGGACTCCGCACTCCAAGGTTATGTGGGGTTGGTGTATTATTATTATTATTATTATTATTATTATTATTATTATTATTATTATTATTATTTATTTTTTTTTTTGCTTAGGGAATTTTGGGAAATCTGCCTACAGATACCTTGGACTCCGCACTCCAAGGTTATGTGGGGTTGGTGTATTATTATTATTATTATTATTATTATTATTATTATTATTATTATTATTATATTATTATTATTATTATTATTAGTATTATTATTATTATTATTATTATTATTATTATTATTATTATTATTATTATTATTATTATTATTATTATTATTTTTTTTTTTATTCACGGGGGAGAAGAGGAAATGCATTTACGCATCCCCAGGAAGATCCCACTTACCTGGGGTATGTCGGACTCGTACAAAATGCAAGGAAAAAAAAGAAACCTCACATACCTGCTTTTAACGGCAGTCACCCTACCGACTAAAACCTCTTCTTGTTTCCCCTGGGTTTCGAACCTTCTATCCACCTACGGAACTACCTAGTGGCTTCAGACTTCGTAGATGAATGGTTCCATGTAGTCGCTGGCGCGACTCTCCCGTGCCGCTCTTGTTCTGGCCTTATTTTCTCCTTGTCCTTGACAAAGTCTTCTTAGCTTCCTCTAAGGCAGTCCTGAAGACCTTGCACCGACCTGATCCGGCGACGTGTTGGATGTCCTCCTTTTCGCCGAACTTCGCCTGGCATAAGAAGCAGCATGAGCTCTTCTTACAATCTGCTACCTTATGGCCGGCTTCTCCGCACTTGAAGCACGCAGCCGACCTGTCTACCTCTTGGCAATCTCTTCCTATGTGGCCGTAGCCAAGGCACCTATGGCACCTTGTGACCGTAGTTCTTCTTCTGACCTGGCAGGACACGAACCAATTTTAATGTGTCCTATTTTCTCCAGCTTATCTGCATCCTCTTGGCTGGTGACAACGACAGCGAGCTTTACTCCTCGCTTGTTTGGGCCAAGGACCGCCACCCTTCTGCTCCCTGCTGGCACCGTAGAGATTTGCTCCAGGGCATTTAAAACGTCTTCCTTTTCAGTAAGGGCGTCCATATCGCGGATTTCCAACGTAGTTTGCCGGACCGCAATCTGCACCTTACCCAAATCGCCGATTACCTTGTCACCTCCTCGGTGAACAGTTTCTGTTGGAAGACCCTCCAATTTTAATGAGAAGGTCTCCTTTTTTAGTGGGTAAAGCTCCCACAACCCTTGTCTGGCTGGCCTCCAGGTCAGCCTCCCTTCGAACCTTCGCCAGCACTTCAGCGAAAGTTTTTCCTTCGGCCACTTTAACGATCACTGTGGCTCTTCTCTTCTTGACCTGGTCTGGCTTTGGAACCGTTTTGTTCCCCTTGCCTCCAGTCTTTTTTGGTTTCTCCTCCTTTTTTCCTTTTTGGATCCTTCGCAGGCTCAGGATCACTTCTCTTCCGCTTCTGAGCATCCAAGACGACGTTTCTCAACACGATCGCGTTACAGCGATCTCGTCTAGCTCTACGATCCTGTCTGGCCTCTTCCGACCAAGTCAATCCCTGGTAGAGACTCTCATCTTTTTTGGTAGCTGCTGCGTGCTTCTCCTTTACGTCCCTTATGAGCGATGTTAAGCTTCTGAGTCCATCCTTGATTGTCCTATTGACATTCTTCTGGACTTCACAGGACTTCAGCATCTTGCTGACCTCCTCCTCCATTTCTAAAATGCTCGCTGCCTCTTCCTCCCGCAGCTTAATGCATTCATCTCGATCTTGGTTGCAGCTTGCAATGTCCTTTGCCGAGGCATTACTGAAGACAGAAATGCAGCTGGCTTGACTCGTCACGCTGCTCGTACTCCCTCGTCTCTCCGACCTGTCCACGATGATCTGTGGCACTACCAACGCGTTGTTGCCCTCCTGCATCCTTGGGCCACTGGCCACCGCCCTCACGCTCGAAAGCGCTTGACGATCGGAACCAGTGAGGGATTTAGCCGTAGCATTACCCCGCAGGTACTCTTCCTCGTTTTTACAATCGCTCATGATGGATGTTCTTCTTGTTTGCTGGTTTTGGTCCGCGTCGAGTATTTGATTTCCTCGATACCACCTATTTCTAGGAAGCTAACCTATCCGCCACCTGACACGCGTCCGATAGAGGACCAGCAACCCCGCGCAAAAGAACAGGTTCTAATGCGCCCCGGGTAGAACAAAAGTTCCAATTAGAACAAAAGTTCCAACCGGGCACGGAATTATTATTATTATTATTATTATTATTATTATTATTATTATTATTATTATTATTATTTTTTTTTTGCTTAGGGAATTTTGGGAAATCTGCCTACAGATACCTTGGACTCCGCACTCCAAGGTTATGTGGGGTTGGTGTATTATTATTATTATTATTATTATTATTATTATTATTATTATTATTATTATTATTATTATTATTATTATTATTATTTTTTTTTTGTAGTCGGAAGTGGAAAATCTGCGAATTCAGATACCTGGGCAATGAATTCCAGGTTATGTGGGGATGACCGCTCTTGTTCTGGTCTACCCACTAAAAACCACTCCTGTCTTAATTTGGGACACTTGATCCACCTGCGGAACTACCGTCAGGCCTTCAACTTCGCAAATGGTGGTCCCCTTGTCCTACTCCTTAACTGGGCCTTAATCCGCTCTAGCTATGTGGGAACGTGGGTGGGAGGAAAACTAAATGATTCCCTCCCCCCCACGCTCACACACAGCCGAGTACTGGATTCCTCCGGTCAACCTCGTCTTCCGTCTCTATCTTTTTCTTTCATTACTTTAATAATGAAGGATTCAATATGCCTCCACGAGTCCACGTTCTGAACCATGGTAGACACCATGTTATCGGCGTTGATTTCAAAGCCAACTGCCGTAAACATGGCCATTCTATCATGGCTCCAGTGCCCGCAATAAAAGAGAGTATGCTCCGCGTTATCTACTGCAGCGTCACAGTAGGCGCATTTTGCTACTCTCTTAATCTTAAACCTATGAAGGTACTGTCGGAAACATCCGTGACCTGACAACACTTGTGTCAGGTAGTAGCCAACTTCACCGTGCTTTCTTCCTAGCCAAGTGGCGAGGTTGGGGATCAGGCGATATGTCCACCTTCCTTTAAGATCCCCATCCCATCTCTCTTGCCATTGTTCAAGGAGTCTACATCTCGCCTCTTTGCGGATAGCCGCTTTGGCGAGATTTCTACTCTGCTCTTGCGAGGTAACTAGATCTTTGTTACGCTGAAAGACTTCCTGTCTTTCCCTCGCCAGTAAGTCCACTGGCGGGAGACTCGCAAGAACTAAAGCAGCGCTCGTTGAAACTGTTCTGTAGGCTGAAACTACTCTCCGCGCACAACCACCCTGTGCGGAGAGTAGCTCGTCAGAGATGCCGCGGTTCTTTAGGGACTCAGCCCATGCAGGGGCAGCATAGAGTTGCTTTGCTTGAACCACGGTCGCCACTAATCGGCGTTTCTTTTCCCTGGGGCCACCGACATTGGGCATCATCCTAGAAAGGTTTCCCATGCAGTCGGCGGCATTCAGTGACGTGATCTTAGAATGTTGGTCGAACTTTAATTTTCGATCCAACGTCACTCCCAGGTACTTTAAACTGTTTCCCCAGGAGACTTCAGTCTGTCCTATCCGAATCTTCGGGACCTCAAAGGATCTTTTACTTGTGACAAGCAAAGCTTCTGTCTTCTCTGTGGCCATTTGTAGGCCGTTGAGATCTAACCAGAGCTTTGCTCGTCTCAAGCTTTCGTTGACCCTTATTTCTAGAATCCGAGAAGTCCGCGCGCCACACACTATAATGACGTCATCCGCAAAGCCAACCATTATCGTATCTTCAGGTAACTCAATTCTAAGGAAGTCATCGTACATGACGTTCCATATGAATGGACCTACCTTTGATCCTTGGGGAGCTCCGCATGTCATTTCATGTTTGAGATGACATGCATCGCTCTTGTATTCAACCCATCTGTCGCTGAGATAGTTGTCTATCATTCGCAACAGATAGGTTGGTACCCCTTTACGACGCATCGCCTTGATGCAATTGTCCCACTTTGCGGAGTTAAATGCATTACGTATGTCGATGGAAATAAGCGCGCAGAATCCCTTCTTCTTGTCCTCTTTGACTTTCCTCGCATGGTTTACAACAGTGAGTATTGCGTCAACTGTTGACCGGCCTTTACGAAAGCCAAATTGATTCTCCGATAGGCTATTTTCACCTATCAGGATTTCCTGAAGTCTCTGCAGAACCATTCCCTCTAGAAATTTGCCCATCGTATCCAATAAACAAATTGGTCTGAACGATGTGACCTTATCCAGAGGTTTATCGCCTTTCCTGAGAAGGACCAACTTCTGCGTTTTCCAGTCACCGAAGAACTCTCCGTCTGTCAAGCACGTATTAAAGACGTCAAGAAGCAACTCAGGATCCACTGCGACATCTCTTTTAAGATTTCGCTCGGTATCCCATCATTGCCCGGCGCTTTGCCGTTTCTTAACGTCTTTGCCACCTTTTTTAATTCCTCAATCGTGAAGAGCTCCTCGTCTCGTACTACGCAGTGAGTGTAGTCCTCTCTGGGGCTAGGTTCCGCATAGGGAAACAGTGCCTTTATGATTTTCAGGACCCAAATCGGATCATCCAAACCAGGGGTTTTATGCCTTGTCACTAATTTCTTAGCGACAAATTATTATTATTATTATTATTATTATTATTATTATTATTTTATTTTTTTTTTTTTTGCTTAGGGACTTTTGGGAAATCTGCCTACAGATACCTTGGATTCCGCACTCCAAGGTTATGTGGGGTTGGTATGATAAAACAAAAGGAAATACAAAAAAAAGAAAAATAAATCTATAAAAAATTAAATTAATACACTGGCGACCTACTACCAGCCCGACCCACTAAAACCCGTAACCCTTCTTCTGGAGCCCTTACCCTCCCTCGGAACTGTCGTAAGACTTTAGCCTTCGAGGGTGGCGCTCCAACTCTGTCGCTAATGCGACTTTCTGCTTTTCTCTGCGGTTATCCTGCGTTAATAGTTAAAAATTTAATACTATTTCACTATAAAGCGGAACTAACAGCACAACAATAATTAAAAATAACAAATGTGTAATTAAGTGTAAAAAGTCAGAAGATAAAATTATAAACGGATATATAAAAAAAAGAAAAAATAAACGCGTATAAAAAATTGAAAACATAAAACTGTACAAAGATGAATAATAAAAAAAAACACAAACAATTAAAAAATGTATAAGGACAAATAAATCACAAAATAAATTAATAAAAAACAAACGAATAAATTAAAAGCTGTTTAAATTACGCTTTTTGGCGGCCGTCGAGATCCTTCCTCGACATAACCGAGATTATGAAGTTCTTGACTTGCCGCCAATTCTCCTCTGACTGGGTCATCAGCGATACCATGTTCTCCGGTGTAACTTGACTGTTTACACCTTCGAACATGGCCCGCCTCTCCAAGTCCCATTTCTTGCATGAGAAGAGGGTGTGCTCCGCGTTGTCCTCAGGGAACTGGCAATATGCACACACCTCGTTCTCGCGTAATTTAAAGCGACACAGGTACGAGTTAAACACCCGTGACCTGTGAACGCCTGAGTCAAGTAATAGGAAACCTGACCGTGTTTCCTATTTATCCAGGTGGCGAGTGCCGGGATAGGCGATAAGTCCATCGACCTTTTTCCTCACCATCCCATCTTCTTGCCATCTTTCTATGAGCCTGTGCCTCGCTTCTTTGCGGATTAGGCCCTTGCTTGGTCTTAATTCCTCATTCAAGGAACTGCTTTCTTTAGAAAAAGAGAACATTTCTTCCCTTTCCCTCGCCAAAAGATCTGCTGGCGGGACACTTGCAAGGACCTGCACAGCACTCGTAGATACCGTCTTATATGCAGAGATGATACGCGTTGTTATCGATCTCTGCGCAGACAGTATCTTTTCACAGATGGTCACACATCTTTTACTCCTCAGGGATGGGGCCCACGCTGGTGCTGCATAGAGCATTTTAGCGTGGGCGACACTCGCCACCAGTCTTCTTTTTTGTTCACGGGGTCCGCCAACATTTGGCATTAGCCGTGAAAGATTAGCCGCACACTCGATCGCCTTATTTGACGCCGTAGCCATGTGGTGGTGGAAGTTTAACCTTCCATCTAACTCCACACCAAGATATTTAATTTGCTTACTCCACTTGACCTCAAATCCGTCTATCACGATTCGTGGGAGCTCATAACCACCTCTGTCTGTGACCAGCAGTGCCTCGGTCTTTTCCAGGGCCATTTCAAGACCTCTGGTATCCAGCCAGCTTTTAGCTAGTCGCAGACATTCGTTCACCAATGTCCCAAGAGCCTCCTCACTTTCGGCAGTGCACACGAATAATGCGTCGTCCGCAAAGCCGATGATCACCGCACCTTCGGGCAGATCCATTCGCAGAAAATCATCGTAAGATACATTCCATACAAATGACCCACCCTTGAGCCTTGAGGAGCCCCACGCTGCATCTCTTCCTTGAGAGTGCAGGTGTCTCCCTCATATATACCCACCTGTCGCTAAGATAATTATCCATTATCCGCAACAAGTAGGGCGGCATGTTTTTCTTTTCTATCGACTCGATGAGATCTTTCCATCTTGCGGAATTAAACGCGTTACGTAGGTCAATTGCTACCAACGCGCAGAAGCACTTCTTTTTCCCAGGTCCCAATTTGTTTTTTCCTGCTTTGGCTATGTCCACAACTGCCTGGATGGCATCAACTGTGGACTTGCCTTTACGGAAACCAAATTGGTGATCGGACAGACGATTCTCTTCGGTCAAGTGGCCTTGCATTCTCTGCAGAACCATATCCTCTAGAAGGTTACCCATCGTATCTAGCAGGCATATAGGCCTGTACGATGAAACCTTATCTAGAGGTTTTTCACCTTTCCTTAGGAGGACTAACCTCTGTCGCTTCCAGTCGCGGAAGAACTCTCCTCGCTCAAGGCAAAGATTGAAGCATCGAAGCAGAATCTGGGGTAAAGTGTCGATTACCAACTTTAGGATCTCGTTACTTATCCCATCGATTCCCAGGCGCCTTGCCTGTTTTCAATCTTTGCCTGCTTTTTGCAGTTCACTAAGTGTGAAGAGTTCTTCCTCTTCGACTTGCAAAAACTCCAGTCCCTTCTAAGGTATGGCTCCCGCAGGAGGAACAAAGAACTTATTATCTTTCTGACCCAATCGGGATTGTCCAGGCCGGGGTGCTTTTGCCTCGTCACTAATTTCTAGTTACGATTTTAAAAGCCAGACCCCATGGGTCCTTATCGACTTCCTCGATTAGGTCCTTCCAGCTACGGCGTCGCGACTTGCGGATCCTCTTTCTTGAGGTCCTTTTTCGCCTCCTGAAAGCCTCTTTCAGCAAGG